>NC_057715.1:77909620-77938656 GCF_004010195.1 Chiloscyllium plagiosum
CTTTTATCTCAGCCCGCTTGACACACCAGCCTTATTCCTGAAGAAGGGCTTTTGCCCGAAACGTCGATTCTCCTGCTCCTCAGATGCTGCCTGGCCTGCTGTGCTTTTCCAGCACCACACTTTTCAACTCTAGTCTCCAGCATCTGCAGTCCTCACTTTCTCCCTCCTTAAAGATGGAAGATTCAAGATTAGTTCCAAGATGGCAGCAGAGTAGCAGGGCTGCATGAGGGCTCTTGTGCTCCCATCTGTATTCTTTCTATTTTTTTCCCCTTTCTACTTCTGCTTTGTTTCTTTCTTTTCTTACGCTTTTCTTTTCTTTGGCGTGTTTGTCAGTGGCACTGAGTGTATGCCATGCGTGGAGTGGTGTCAGACTCTTGACAGTCAGAGAAGTCAGCGGTGGACACGACACTTCCTGACCATTGGAGGCAGCAGCAGCAGCAGAGGTAGCAAGGATGTCCTTCTGGCATTCAGGGCAGGTGGCAGTGGCGGCAAAACTCCTCCAGCAATCGAAGGCAGCAGCAGCGGACTCTTCCAAGCTGAAAAGTATCCCCCAGAGACTTTGTCATCTCAGACATGGTATTTCCAAGTTTCAGTGTATCCTGAACTAGTAATTCAGCCTTTTCCTCTTGAACTTTTACTTTTCCATCCTCAGCAGACAGTTTAGCTTTTAGTTCCATTAATTCAGAAGAAAATGAAGTGTTTGATTCTTCTTTCATATTCAGATCTGCAAGAGTTTCTTAAATAGTCTGCTGCAACTTTTGTTCTATATCTAATTTTTGACAGTTTCCATGGATTGTGACTATCGTGACGTTACAACATACATGAATGGCTGATTCTGCAGTGTCTACAATCTAGACCCTCTGTGACATCCTGATGACTGCACAGGAACTTTCTTCTAAATAAAACTGTGGCAGTTCCTCCACTCAAAGTACTAGAACATTTCAAGAAGATAGCTCATCGCCACCTTCCCTACGGCAATTCGAGATAGGCAAAAAGCTAACTATATTCACATGCCAGAATGGAACAAAAGCCTCCAGTACTATTGATACAGCACATGGAATTAATGAACCATTGTATGCTCAAGGTTTTATTAGCTGTAGGTTTTGTCATGGCTTTTCATGTATGTGGATACTTTTTTTTCAGAATTTGTAGGGATAGAATACACTTTCCAGCGTCATTCTTAGGGAATAATGAACACTCACCAGTTTTCAGAGGACAAATCATTTGAGTTTATGTGAATACTTTAATTGGTGTGATGACACTGATGTTTTCCATGCATTTGACAGTGTGAATAGTTCGGTCACCACTTTGTCTCATCATATATGTGGCCAGATTTTGGTATGTCAATCACTTCATGGACACGCCTCTAGCAGGATACCCAAATGACTTTATCATATCTGGAAGGTGTGGTCTTTTGTTTTCATGTACAACTCTTTGTAGCTACATCAGCCTTTATTTAAGGCTACAGCTTCTACCAATTTACTTTTTTGCCAATGCCTTGTGATCATATCAGCTGTTGACTGTGTACTTAGGAGCTATAAGCTTTGTTAACCTGCAAAAATCACTTTGTACTTACGCATATCCTTCAGTAGATCTTTGATGCTTTGGTCTTCAGTTTGACTAGCAAATCTTTATGGAAAACCTTTATGGGAGATGGATACAAGCATGCATGTGCAACAATACTGTTTGCTAGCTCTCCAGAGAGAAAAGGTGAACTTTTTTAAAGGCAAGGCACACATAAGGTCTCACCAAAACACCAAACGTCTCTGAAGGATTTGCTTCTATATTGGTGCCAATTTCTTTTGATCTGTTTTTCCTCTTTCACCAGGAAATAAAGCCAAGAATTTACCGTCAAAGTAATGCTGAAGTTAATTTTGTGCCATGTTATTTATGTGTCAAGGGTACAGCAACTTCAGACAAAGGTCAGTTCACCACAGAAATCAAAACGGTTTTGTCTCAGTTAAGCTACTCCATCATTAGCTTTTGGAAAATGGTATCTCATTGTCTGGCTTACCATTAAAATGAATGATTGAATGCTATCTGGTTGCTATGATGGGAGATGAAGTAAAATCAGCACAGATTATTAAACCTTGTCATTTTGGTGCAAAATTAAGTTTTCCTGGGAAGCAAATGTTACTGCACTCGTCCATCTTATGGGAGAATGATTTGTGTTGTGGGGAGCAACTTTGCATTAGACAGTGCCTGCCTGATGTGGCTCAGAATTCTAGCATGGCAGTCACTGCAACATTTCCTGACGAGGAAGACAGTAAGCTGAGAAGGTCCAGGCTTCTGTTTTCTCTGAGTCTTCTTAACTAGCGGAGGATTCTGATACTGTTCAATTCCTGTAATGTTCCTCTAAGTAGTAAACCTCCAGAGGTCATGGCTAATCAGTGACTCCAGGACTTTTCTGTCACTTATCCTGTTATGCCACCAGACATAGAGGATACATCTGGAAACTGTTCAGCTTTTCCTTCTGCCTAGAGTATGTTATCAATGTCTGGGCACTGCAGAGGAATGTGTTCTCAGTCAGGTTTGAGTTTATTCAATTGCTGCTTTTGTTACACTCTCTTACTCAGTCTGGACATAACCGCTGTAGCTTTTGCAATGTGTGTATGGATTTCAGCTTTAAATGATAGATAGCTGGTGACTAGAAATGTTAAACCATTAACAACCTCCAGTGTCATCCTGTCAATGTTGATAGGTGGCAGAATGAGAAATCCTGAATCATAACATTTGTTTTTAGAGTTGCTAACCCTCTCAAAGTGACTGGGAATCTGCTGGATTCAGCATCACTCTCTAGTGGCCAAAGAAAACAACCCAGGGGTTTTAAAAATTATATCTTAACAAATCAGTCACATAATTAGTACAGATGTTCTGTTTTGGCTTAAATACACAGTTAACATTGCCCTCAACACACACTGCCAGGATAGGCATAGCATGGAGTTAGATACAGAGTAAAACTCCCTCAAAACTGTCCCTGTTCTCTTGCCCTATGAAGTGTAATCAATTTTTCCCACAAAAATGTTTGAGCCATACATTTAACCCCTTAACTTTATTTATCTGATGCCAGTTTTCACATGGCTCAGATAGTAGCCCAGACATCAATACCTTAGAGGTTCTGCTTTTTACTTTAGCTCACAAGTGTTCAAAAATCTTGTAGCAGAATTTCCTTTTTAGCCCTATCAATGTTGTTAATACAAACATTGATGACAGTTGTTGGATCCTTACCTCCCTTCTCCAGATACTTCTCCAACCCCAAGGAAATGTCCTTAACTCTGGCAGTTGGCAGACAACACAGCCTTTGGACTTCCATGCTGCAGACTCTATTCCCTGAATTATACTGTGTCCTACCACTACAACAATTTCCCCGCCCCCCCGCCGTGTGAATGGCTGCCTGTGTCCAGGTGCCAAGGTCAGTTTGCTCATCCTCCCTGCATTCCCCACTTTCATGTGCATGGATTGGAAGTAACTTGGAGTCTTGCAGTGGCCAAGTTTCCTCAATTGTAACTCCCAGGTCCTCAAAGCTGCCTCACCAGCAATCATACTCTCCTGTCCCTAATCACAGATCAGTTTTGAATTACCTGGTCTGAGGGGTGTGACTGAACTATGGAATAAAGTGTCCAGGCAACTTTCCTCTTGCCTGATCTGGTGAAATGTTTGTAGCTCAGATTCTAGTTCCTCAACCTGGATCCAAAGTTCCTTGAGTTGCAAATACTTAGTACAGAAGTGCTCGCTCTGGATCACATTGATGTCCAGCACCTTCCAGCAGCAATGCATCACCCGTTCTGGCATCACTGTCATATTTAATTCAGTTTATAAAGTAATGGGGAGAAATGGGGGATTGCAGATTCTGGAGATCAGAGTCAAAAAGTGTGGCTCTGGAAAAGCACAGCCGGTCAGGCAGCATCAGAGCAGCAGGAGAGTTGACATTTCGAGCATAAGTTCTTCATTAGGAATTCTTGATGAGGTTATATTCGAAACATCGACTCTCCTGCTCCTCGGATGCTGCTTGATCAGCTGTGCTGTTCCAGCACCACACTTTTTGACTTATAAATTAACAGCTCAAGATTCTCTGCTCTTTACAATTTACTGTAATGATATTTCTTATTTATAAGATCTAAATAAATCACCCATATCAATCCAATAATTAAGCAGTTTTAAGAAGAGGGGAAAAAAGCACTGGAGACCTAAACGGGTCTTTTACTTTTACTTTAAAGTTTAGATATTTTCACCAATCCTATTCACCAATCAGCTTCTTCCCCTGCACATGATTCCGCGACTGGTCTCATAGCCTCTTCATTCATGCCTTTTATCCCACTCACCTCTCCCTCTGGAGAGTTTATTTCTTGCAGTAAACCTGAGCTAAAGCAGTTCTGTCCCTCATGCATCAAATTTCTACTTTGAATCAAATTTCCAAAAGTATAGTCAGTAATTCTCTTGGCTTTTGTCTCACTCTGCTGGAGTCTCACACTGACCAGGCTTCTTGATAACTACCTCATTGCAGTATGAGTGTGCTTTGTAGCCAGTGTTGTCGTGATACATAACATAAATCACCCAAACTGGCCAGTTAAGTGAGCTAGTAACAACCTAGGGATGGTAAGTGGTGAACAGGAAATAAGTTCAAACAGTTAGTAAATTATGAGGAGTTAATAAGTTCAGAAGGGTGACAATATTTTCCATCTTGAATATCCCAAGACACAGACCCCAACCTCCAACAGAGAAACAGACGCTTGCACAGATTCACATGCTTCACAAGCTCAGGCAGTATACTATCAGCACCTGGGGCTTGTCCAGGAAAAACAATTTATTGTCCTTTAATATGGGCTATTTTCTGAGAAAGGCAGGATCTCTCAGGTGTTTAGAGCTTCCTCAGAAACCTGTTCATCAACTCAAGGTAACCCCGAATGTGAACAATGGCAATCACAACAATTATAACAACCATTAAGGTATCTTCTTGTTAAGCACCATTGAAAAAGTATTTGCTGTGTTGCCATCATCAGACTGCAGAACATTGTTACAGCACAGAAGGAGACCTTTTGGACCACCATGTCTGCGTAGCTCTCAATGAACAGTTCACTTACTGCCAACTATCCTACTTTCTGCCTGTTACCATGGACATTCTTCCTTTTCAGATAACAGTATAATTCCCTTTTGAATGTGGCAATTGAACCTGCCTCCACCATAGTCTCAGGCAGTACGTTTGCAAACTTAAATAGCTAGGTGTTAGTGCTTTACTTAATGCCACCTTTGCCTCTTTGATGACTTACTTTATTTTAAAATCTACGACCTGTTGCCTTTTTGATCTCATCCAATACATTTGGCATCCCCTGTGAAAAAGCATCTGTTTGCTCTGGTCAAGCTGTAACTAGCAGTTCTTGATACAACAATAAGCAGTCTTTTTAAAATTTCATTCATGTATTCTGAGTCCTCTCAATCAGATGTGTTCAGATTAATATGAACTATTGAGAGTGATCGTCTGGCATCAATGGCAGGTTCCATTAAGTGATGTTAGTCTTGAACCCAATCAGCATTTTACTGCTTTTGCTTCCTTTGTATTGATTTGATCTAATTTATTGCTGCCACATGTACCAAAATATGTGTTGTTTTGCCAATTTTATGGGCAGAATGTACTATACAAAGTGCACCAGCGAGAGATCTGAATTAACATTTGAGAGATAACAGCGGGGAAGCAGCTTTTCTTGTATCTGTTTATATGTGCATTCAAACTGTTACATCTTCTCTCTGATGGAAGAGAGTGGAACAGAGTATAACTGGGGTGAGAGTGTTCTTTGATTATGTTGGTTACTTTCCCGGGGCAGCGGGAAGGATAGATACAGTCAATGGATGGAAGGCTGGTTTGCGCGATGGACTTGGCTGTGTTCATGACTCTAATTTCTTGAGATCTGGGAACAACAGTGGCCATACCACACTGTGATGCATCCAGAAAGGTTTTGGTCACCATTATGTTAGCTTTTAATTCCACAATTTTATTGAACTTAAACATCTGCCGTGGTGGGAGTCAAACCAGATAAGATGCTCTCTATGGTGCATCTTGGTAAGAGAGACTGCAGTGTTGTAACTGGTGTTTTGAAGTGTGTTCATTACATTCTACATTCTTTTTGGGAATGCTGATAAGTGCGCATTCATTCAATCAAGTCAAGGAATTATTGGTTAAGAGTAGTATAGCAGATGTTGATACCAGGATGGCATTTCTTTGTACGAAAAAGCTTAAAGGACTGCATCCTAACCTTGCGGCAGACCTGAGAGTGATCTGTATTGCAGTCAGCTCTGTGGTTATTGTGTGTATTGAATGTGCTCCTCAGAGTGACACCTGTTAATGATCAAATCCGAGTGCCAATGCCCTGATCTTGGATGTTTGCAGGACACCTTGTGGTATAGTTTGTTCTGAAAATGTTAGTTACCCAAAGCTTTTTAAGCTGCAAAGCTCACATAATGCCTTTTGAACAATGAACTAAGAATAGAAATAGACCAGGGAAAAGTGAAAACTGCAGATGCTGGAAATCAGAATCTAGATTAGAGTGGTGCTGGAAAAGCACAGCAGGTCAGGCAGCATTTGACATTTGAAACATTGATTTTCCTGCTCCTCGGTTGATGCCTGACCTGCTGTGCTTTTCCAGCGCCACACTAATCTAGATAGAAATAGACCATTTGGCCCACTGAGCATGTTTAATCATTCAATAAGATTAAAGCTGATCGGTTTGTATCTTAAATTCCACATTTTCATCTACTCCAGAATTACAGTAACAAGAATATATGTGTTTCAGTCTTAAAACATATTGAAGGACCTTGCCTTTGCCTCTGAAGCAGAGAGTTCCAAAGTCTTACAACCCTCAGAGAAAATGGATTCTCCTCATCTCAATCCTGATAAGTCAACCTCTGATTTAAAAATAGTGCTCCTAGTCTGGACTGACCAGAAGAGGAAACATCCTTTCCACATCCACACGTCTATCCATTCGCAATTATCTTTCCCAGGTCATGATGTCTGAGGCAAGAGGACCATGCCTCATGGTCTGTGCACATTCTCTTGTTGAAATTTTCAAGTAGATCAAGATGTTCCGACTTAGGAATCTGCTGAAA
Source organism: Chiloscyllium plagiosum (assembly GCF_004010195.1). Lineage (NCBI taxonomy): Eukaryota > Metazoa > Chordata > Chondrichthyes > Orectolobiformes > Hemiscylliidae > Chiloscyllium > Chiloscyllium plagiosum. Next base: position 77,916,719 of record NC_057715.1, read on the forward strand.
ACCTTGTCAAATTCCTTTTGTTAACTGGCGCTTTTTGAGAGGTGAATAGAGAGAATGTATTCTGTAGATTATATGGGTAGGGTGGGAGTTCTATCATTGAAAGCAGTAAGTTATGAAAAGTAAAACTTTTATTTTGGTCAGATGTTTTTTTCTGAATTCTTCATCTGCCAGATGAACATAAATTGTTTTTCTATCAATGGTCCACTCTGGGTTGCATGGTGGCTCAGTGATTAGCCCTGCTGCCTCATAGCACCAGGCACCTGGGTACAATTCCAGCTTTGAAAGTTTGCCCCCACAGTCCAAAGATGTGCAGTTAAGATGAACTGGCCATGTTAAATTGCTCGGCGAAAGTGAGGACTGCAGATGCTGGAGACCAGAGTTGAAAAGTGTGGTGCTGGAAAAGCGCAGCAGGCCAAGCAGCATCCGAGGAACAGGAGAATCGAAGTTTCGGGCATAAGCCCTTCTTCAGGATCACTATTTTGAAATCAGAGGTTGACTTATCAGAATTGAGATGTTAAATTGCTCCGCAATTTCACAGAATCCCTCAGTGTGGAAACAGGCCTTTGACCCAACATGTCCACACTAACTCTCTGAAGAGCATCCCACCTAGACTCACCCCTCTACCACAACCCTGCATTTCCCATGGCTAATTCACTTAAACTACACCCTCGACACTGTGGGAACTTAGAATGGCCAATCCACCTAACCTTTGGACTGTGGGAGGAAACCGGAGCACCTGGAGGAAACCCATGCAGACATGGGGAGAATGTGAAAACTCCTCACAGACAATCATCCAAGGCTGGAATAGAACCCAGCTCCCTGGCTCTGTAAGGCAGCAGTGCTAGCCACTGAGTTATTGTCAGGATATGTAAGTTAGTTGGATTAGCCATGGTAAGTGTGGGAATAGGATGTGTGGAGGGGGCTGAGTTTGAGTGGGTTGCTCTTTGGAGGGTTGGTAACCTTGATGGGTTGAATGGCCTTTTTCTGCACTGTAGGAATTCCATGATTCTCAGTTCAAATTAGTCTGATCTCTTGTAGGGAAAGTATGTCACTGGCTAAGGGGAATGCAATGTAAGCCATATCAATAGAACCAAAATGGTTTGTCTGCAAGGGGTGGGCAGGGAGAAAAAGAGAGTGGGAGAGCAATAGTGATAGGGGATTCTAGCAGAAAGGAAAATTTGATGTTTCTGCTGCTGCAGATGTAACACCACACTGGTATATATACCCTCACTGGTGCCAGGGTCAAGGATGTCATCAAATAGTGCAGGACATTTTGGAGAGACAGGGAGAAAAAACACAGAAGCTGTTGCTCATACCGCTATCCATTACACAGGGTAAAAAGAGGGATGAGGCTCTTCAAGTTTAATACAAGGAGCTGGGAATGGGGTAGGCCTTAGCATAATGGTAACGTCCCGAGTAAACCAGAACCCCAGGCTAATGTTTTGGGTATGTGGGTTTGACTCCCACCACGGCAGATGACTAAATTCAATCAAATTGTGGAATTAAAAGCTAACCTGATGGTGACTGTATAACCATTGTCAATTCTTGTAAAAGCCTTTCGAGTTCACTCATTGATATTTCCTCCCCTTACCTGGGTTACATGTAACTTCATGTGATTGACTTTTGACTGCTCTCTGTACAATTAGAAATAGGTGGTAAATGCTGGTCTAGTCAGCCACACCCATATCCCAGGAACAAATTAAAGGAAATAGAAAAAAGACTTCAAAAACAGTATTCTCAGGACCACTCCCAGTGTCACATGCTAGCGAGATCAGGAATAGGAGAATAGATCAGTTGAATACACAACCGGAGGAATGGTGTAGGAGGAAGGGATTTTAATTTTTGAGGCATTGGGACCGATTCCAAGAAGGTGGGATCTACACAGGCTTGATGCGTACTAGAATGAACATGCTTGCAGCCATGTTCACTAGTCCTGTGGTGGATGGTTTAAACTAGAGTGGCAGGGGATAGGAACCTGAGTGGGAGATAAAACAAAGATGGGGGTGAAAGACAGAAAGGCAATAAGAAAATGTGGAAGGCAGAGGAAACAAAGGCTAGCAGCAAATAGAGCCATAGTACAAAGGAAAAAAAGTATGTGTCACAAAGATAAGTCTAAAGGTACTATAATCTGAATCACAAAACATTTGCAATAAGGAACATGAATTAACAGTGCAAGTAATTGTCGACAGGTATGATACAATTGCAATACGGAGACAAGGATACAGATCGGGAATAAATTTGCAACGCACATAAATGCAATTGTAAGAACTTCTACAAGTATATTAAAAGAAAATGATTAGTGCAGACAAAGATATGTTCCTCACAGTCTGAAACTGGAGCAATAATGGAGAATAAGGAAACAATGACTTTAGTTCTGTCTTGACAGATGAACACTGAAATAACTTCCCAGAAATATGAAGGAAGCAACAGTCTTCCAAGAAGTACGCATTAAAAGATATTAGCATTAATAAAAAATAAACAGTGCTGGAGAAATGAATGGATTGAGAGCTTTGGGATGATCAAGACAGCAAACTGAATGTTCAATGGTATTCAATGTTTAGGAAGGACTGGCAGAAAGGGAAAGGAGGTGGGGTGGCGTTATTAGTGGAAGATGAAATCAAGGTAATGGTCAGGCACTAACCTCTACCTTATTATATATTTAGAGGCTCTTACAGTCACTTATATATGCCTTTTAAGTTTACTTTCAGACTCTAGTCTTACTTCTGTAACCATAATCATATTGTATGCATTGGTTGCAAGATTCTGCATCTTTTTTTTGACATGGGGAAACATCCATAGCTTGAAGAAAGCCTTTTTTGGTAATGTAGTTTTGCAGAAATCTTGGTTATATTGGACATGTATTACAGATGCTATTAAAAAAGAGCTGCTAAGAAATAGGTGCTAGTTTGAAAGCTCCAGACTAGAAATGGTTGACCAATATTCTGAGGGCTGTTTGAAGCTGAAAAAATCTAAGCTCAGTTGTGTGAGGACATAAGGATGAGGCTATCAGATTCTGAAATCAGATAATTGAAGCCACAGTTAAATCAAATCCTATAGATGTGAGACAGAAAGGAATTCTTTCTGGTGTGAGCACCGCAAAGGGGTACTATTGGGATGAATGGATTGAACTTGTGTATTTTGAAATCTTTCAATTTGCATTATGTGCAAATAGTTCGGCTTGTTCTACTTTAGTTTAATTTCTTTGAGTAATAAAGTTCTGTATTATTGTTAAAACTGAATTGGCAGCACTATATTTCAGTGAAACACCATTTTTAAAAAAAAAATTTTTATTGGAAAAATAGCTTTAATATTACAAAAAATACAAACAATAGAATTCAAGACAGTACAAAAAATCCCTGTTAAAAAAAAAGCCCCAACCTACCCTCGTGTACAAAAGTATATAGAAAAGTATAGAATTAAAAAAAACCCAAACTAGCTATTTAACTAAATAAATAAATAACCAACAACAAACTAATAAATAGCAATAACTCAGCGCAGCCAAACAAAAAGCTCCTAAGTTCACATTTCCTCCTCCCTGGATATTGAACTCATAAAACACAATCATTACGGCTATATAAAAGCCCTTGTTAATGTGGCAGGTAAATCTGTTAGGAGAAAGTGAGGACTGCAATGCTGGAGATCAGAGCTTTAAAATTCCTGAAGAAGGGTTTATGCCCAAAACGTCGATTCTCCTGCTCCTTTGATGCTGCCTGACCTGCTGTGCTTTTCCAGCAACGCATTTTTAAGCGCAGATAAATCTGTGTCACGGTATTCCAAAAAGGGCTGCCATGTCTTATAAAAATTCTCAGTTTTGCGGTGTATCTTATTTGTGAGAAAATCCAAGGGAATATGCTCCATAACAATCTTCCGCCGACTCGACAGGCCCAGGGTGTTTCAGATATCCAACCGAGCAAGATATTCTTTCTTGCACAGAACGTCAGAATATTGAAAAGTTTTTCTTATGCGCGTCTGCAGGAAATACAATGGGCAGGCCCAAAAGGAGACAGATAGGGTCCTTCTCCATCCTTACACCCAAAATTCTCTCCATTGCACCCGCTACAGCGCTCCAATATGTTTGAAGTCTATTGCAAGGCCAGAGACAATGGGTAAGAGTGCCCATGCAGACCTTGCACCTGGGACATGTGGAAGATACTCCTGGTTTAAATTTTGACAAACGGTCCGGAGCCAAGTGGACCCTGTGGAGAATCTTCAATTATAAAGCATGGGTCCTATTGCAAATTGATATCTTCCTTGCATTCTCCCAAATATCATCCCATGCCTTGGAGGAGACTTCAACACCCAGCTCTCTCTCCCACATCCTGCAAAGTCGATCAAACTCATCTGAGATGGCACCCCCCCAATTGATGGTATAAAGTACTGACAGAAAGTGTACTCTTAGCACTTAACATCCCCCTCTCTATGTTGGATTTGTCGGGATCAGTCAAAAGTGTGGTCTTTTTTTTGAATAAGAGGTCTCTATTAGATAACTCATACTTCCATATTAACTGATCAAAGGACACCATTACATCTCCCTCAAATTAAAGGCCCATGCAAGACACATCCCTAGCTGCTCAATGTTTAAATCCTTAATCTATCATCCCCGGTTGAAAACCCAGCATACCCATTAAAGGTGTAAACAAAGATGTTTTGCCAATATTGCCTTCCCTCTGCCAAATTGCCCTCCATGCTTTAACAGTATTGATGACTATTGGGTTATGGCAATATTCCCTAACTGTCTTCATTTTGTCCAAAAACAACAAACTGGTAAGGGGGCACCTTGCCTGGGAGGCTTCAATATCTGGCCAAATTGAAAGAGGATCCCCACAAACCCAATCACTCATATAGGACAAAAGTGAGCTTAAATGGTAATTTTTAATGTCCGGAAGGTCCACTTCCCCAAACAGTGAGGCAGTTGCTGTTTAACTAATTTAATGAGGGGCCACTTACGATGCCAAATAAAGGTGCTGAACCAACCAGTCTCCTGGAGGTTTGCTTATTGAAAATCAGGGCAAGCATCTGTATAGGGTATAGCAAACGAGGGAGAATATTCATCTTAATAAGCGCTATCTGACCCAACCACAAGATTGGAAGTGCCTCCCATCTTTGAAGGTGTTGTTTAATGTTTTTCAAAATAATTGGATTTGAACAGCTGGTCCAGAACTGGAGTAATGAATATGCCTAAATACACAAAAGCGCCCCCCCCCCCCCCGTGACCACCTAAATGGGAATCTACAGTTGCCCTCAAGACCTAGCTCCTTTGTAAGACCACCTATAGGCATAGCCTCTGATTTAGCAAAATTAATCTTATACCCCGAAAAAGCGCCAAATGCGTGAACGCATTGCATTAGGCGAGGCACTGAAAATGCTGGGTTTGTTAAAACAAAATTAGGACATCGTCTACATACAATGAAATCTTATGTAATTTTTGACTCCACTTCTGGAGCTGATATATTGGGATCTCCACAAATGGCCTCTGTCAATGGTTCAATCACCAATGTAAAAAGCAGCAGTGAACGGGGACAGCCCTGCCGGCTGCCCCTAAAAATATTTAAATTGCTTGATTGTACTCTGTTGGTGATGACCGTCACGAGAGGGCTATCGTAGAGAACCTTTACCCATCTTATAAAGATTTCACCGAAACCAAACCGCTCCTGAGTATAGACAAGGTACGACCACTCAACTCGGTCAAATGCCTTCTCTGCATCTCGAGAAATCACCAATCCCAGTGTTGACTGTTGTTGGCATGCTTGAATTACATTAAGCAGCCTCCTAACATTATTGGAGGATCTGCAACCCTTTCTGAAGCCCATTTGATTCTCGCTAATAATAGAAGGTAACACACTCTCCAGCCTTAATGCAAGAGTCTTAGAGAAGATTTTAAAGTCTACATTTCAGAATGAGATGGGCCTGTACGAAGCAGTCTTCCAGGTCCTTCCCTTTTTTAAGGATAAGTGAAATATTGACCTCGCTCAGAGATGGCAGGAGACAATCATGACTGTATGAATCATTGAACATATTGAGCATAGGGCCTGACAGTATACTTATAAATTCCTTATAGAATTCGCTGGGAAGTCTGTCAGGACCGGGCACCCTTTCCACTCTGAAGCTGCCTCACAGCTTCTTGCTCTGATAAGGGAGCATTGAGAAAGGATTCTTGTTCAGGAGTCATACCCAGGCGCTTCAGATGTCTATAAAAAAAATCCATTTTGGCCTGACCCTCCTCAGACTAAAACCTCTGGAACGCCACATTAAGCTTTTTAGAATCACATGTTAAGATTCACAGACCCTTCCCTAATCGGCGTAATGGTTTGTGGGGCACTCCTTTTTCTGGCGAGATACGCTAAGTATTTGCCTGCCTTGTCACCATGCTCTATAACTTTGCTTTGCAAAAACCAGCTGCTTCTTTGCCATCTGCGTGAGCATAAAATTCAATGCAGACCGCAGCGCCGTAATCCTCTGTAGTTTGACCAACGAGGGTATGTCAAAGTAGGCCTTCTCGGCTGCCTTCAACCATGCTTCAAGGAGACATTGCTGCTCACCCATCTGTTGCTTCCTACTGGCAGAATAGAAAATAACTACCCTCCCCCCGCCCGCCGGCCCAGCATAGGCTTTGGCAGATTCCCAGAGGACAGATGAGCTACCAACCGAGCCTGGGTTGATGTCGAGGAACGCCCGAAATTCCCTAGAGAAATACTCCACAAATGTATTATCCTTGAGGATAAAGGGATCCATTCACCAGTACCTCGAACCCACTGTAATGTCCTTAATCTTAACTATAAAGTATACTGGAGCATGATCAGAGATGGTAAGATTACCAATCCTACAAGATGCCACCAAATCCAGGGTTACCGCAGGGGTCAGAAAAAAATCAATCCCAGTGTGACATCTGTGTGGATTGGAAAAAAACGTGAAATCCCTACCTGTAGGGTGGAGATGCCTCCAAACGTCCAGCAACCGTAACTCCCCACACAGACCCACTAACTGCTTAGTTTGTACAGAGGGTATCGAGGGACCTTTGGGCAACTTGCCTACTGTGGGATTCACGAGACAATTCAAATCTCCTCTATAATGATATGCCGGGACTCAAGACTTATCAGTTTAGAAAAAGCGTTGAACAAAAATTTAAGGGAGGGCAATAAACATTTAAAACACCGTATTCTTCCCCATTTATCAAAGCTTTAAGAATTACAAACCTCCCGTGTGTGTCTTTAACGCTAACAAATTAAATGAGAGATTCTTCCTAATCAATATAGCCACTCGCCTACTTCTGATACTAAATGATGAAAAATAAACTCCGTCAAAGCCATTCTGCTGTAACTTCAGATGCTCCTTGTCATCTGTGTCTCCTGTAACAAAGCAATATCCACCTTCTCCTTTCTCAGACTCAAGAGTACCTTCTTCCTCTTAATTGGTGAGTGACTTCCCTTGATATTCCAGGTACATCATTTAATCAAGTCATGAGCCATAATCTTCTGCAATAACATTTAAATTCCAGACAGGAGGAACCCCAACCACAAACCGCTGAGCCTTAGTGTCACACGATCCACCAAATATAAAACTACATAAACTGAAACCACTACATTTAACAAATCTACAGAACTATTAAAAATTAACAAAACAACAAAAACCAAAAAAACAAACCAACATATGAAGCACCAACAGCGCTGAATAGGGAAACTCATCCCCTGCCCAGAGGGGACAACTACCCATCCCAAACTGCCCATAAGTAGGCATCTAACCATCCCAATCACCTTCACTTCTCCCAGCTAACGTGAATTAAAAAAAAATCCTTTCTTTAAAAAAAAGGGGGAATAAATACCCCACCCATCCTTTGGTATAGCCTAACTTAGAAATTGAAAATGTAATCTCAACTGCCACCAAATATAGTTTAAACCTAATTATTATCACTAGAGGAAAGGAAAGAAAAATAAAGCTCCAACTGGACTTCCAATGCTTCTTTTACAAAACGATAAACACATACCCAAACAACACTATTTATACATACTAAAATTGTTCAAACTAGGTTAATTTGTCCACAAAGTCTCTTGCCTTCGCCGACAGGTCAAAAGGATGTATGGATCCATCTAAGGTGAACCGTAGTACCACCGGATACCTCAGGGAATACTGAATCCCAAGCTCCCTCAGTCTTCTCTTGACACCGTCGTAAGATTTTTGCTTCTGGATTACCGCCGCCGAGAAGTCCTGAAAGAACATGATCTTACAGCCTTCGTAAATTAGGGCTTTCGGATCCTGTCCCTGGTCTCTGGAAGCTTCCATGACTCCTCTCCTTATCCCGATATGATGGAACCACACCAGAAGAGGGCGAGGATGTTGACCCAGACCCGATCTCCATGCTGCGATCCGGTGAGCCCTCTCCATCTTCAATCCTCTCATGCCAGCTTCCAAGTCAAGAAATTTCGGTAGCCAATCCTCAACAAATTCTGCGGGCCGCTCACCTTCCTTACCCTCAAGCAGAGTGATGATCTGAATGTTTTTTCTCCTGCCCGTTCTCAAGATCATCCACTTTGCCGCGCAAATTACGGACCTGCATCTCCAGGGCTTGAATCCTATCTTTGGATGAACCAGCATCAGCTTCCACCACTGTGACCCTGTGCTCCACCTCATCCGTCCTCTTCGCCAGGTCTCTCAGCTGCTGCTCATGCTTCTGCAGCATGAGGGAGATTGGAGCCAGCTTTTCTTCGATCTGTTCCCCCAACATCACGCAAGATTTCGTGAGCTCATTCACCAGGGCCTGGAAAGTAATCAACTCTGAGGATCCCACAGGCTAAACTTTAGACCGGCCTCGGATGCTCCTCCTCCCTTTTTCGGCATCTCTGGATGGCTGGAAGGGCAGGTAAGTTAACTTTTAGACATTTCTTGAGAGTCCACGATCTTCCTGGAGTCCCAAGATGCCGTGATTATCTGGTTTGGGCGAGTTAAAGGTTTGTCCTGCTTGTGCTTCGATAGGGAGCTCTGCAGTGCGATCTTCACAGATCGCCGCCATCTTGGATCCCCTATTTTCTGTGAAACACAATTTGTTAAAACCAAAAAACATCTATCAAGCCAGATTTCAGTCGAGATTTGACTTGCCTGGTAATAACTTCAGCCAGGATCATAACACCGATCCTGAATTGCATGACTTGAGATGAAGTGGTTGACCAATGGAATGGAATGCAATGGATCCCTTCACTGTCAGATGCAGTTGGCAGCATCTGTTGCTTATGTTAATCAATTTCAGTTTATCACTTTACATTGCAGTTTTGTGGTAGTGCATTACAGATGACAGTGTCCTCTGCCAGGTAACCTTCACGAAGACCTTGGTCTGATAAAATGTCAGGGCTCCCTCCTTGATCTTTTGATTGAGTCAAGAGGAATGTAAAGTACTTTATTTGTATGGCTCCACTCCATGTTTTGGCAGGGTTTACTCTCTTAGCATTTAACTCTCCAGAAGGTATCCAGAAAGAATTTTTGAAAGATTGCTTTTAATACATCCACTATCTCTAGAGCCATTTCCTTTGAGGCCCTAGGATACAGTCCATAAGTTCTTTTCAGGCTTTAGTTCCATTAGCTTTCATAGTAATCTTTCCCTAGTGATAATAATTGTTTTAAATTCCCTCCTTTTCTTTTGCCTCTTGATTTTCTCTATTCCTAGTATGTTTTCTGTATTTTTCATTGTGAAGACAGATATTAAATACTTTTTCAAAGTCTTCACCAGGCCTATTAATATCTCGAGGGAAAAGAAGTGAAAAGAACTGAGTTGAAGCTTTGAATAGAGACATGCATCAGAATAAAATATTGCTTGAAGGCTTGTCTGTTCTTTTCCTCTATTTTTTAGCCTTCTATCTTTCATGCTCTGTAAACCTGAATTCACCCAAAGGTCTGCTGGCCATATACTGACTAGCGCTGAGTTCAAATTACAGACCTACATTGGCTCACAGTGTTGGCTTGAGGAAAATGTTTTGAGGTGGGTTGTGGTCAGAATCAACCGCCGTTATTTCTTTTGAGTACATTGATGAAAATGTTCACATGTAAAGACAATGGCCAGGCATCTGTCATAGTATTTCAACAAGTGCTGCCACCGTTAGTTGCTTGTCTTAAGTGAACACTACTTCTTGTTCTAATGCAAATGTACACCCTTAGATATGAGTTATAGAGTCATAGAGATGTACACCATGGAAACAGATTCTTCAGTCCAATTCATCCATGCCAACAAGTTATCCTAAATTAATCACAGAATCAGAATCCCTACAATGTGGAAACAGGCCATTAGCCTCAACAAGTCCCACCTATCTGCTCCAACCTCCCCACTAATCAATCACAGCTACCTTCTACCTGCACCCACCTTTCTCCCAGCCCCACCACCTCACTCTATTTACGTTTCAGCCCCCTTGCTCCTCCCTGACCTGAAACGTCAATTCCCTTCTCCTCTGATATTGCTGACCCACTATGCTTTTTACAGCTCCACTCTTTATCCATGCCGACTCTCCAGCATCTGCAATTCTCACTATCTTCAGCTATCTCAATACACTACCCTCAGTCCCATGCACTTTAATTTTACATGCTAATTTCTCATGTGGGACCATATTGAAAGCTCTCTGAAAGTGCAAATGAACCAAATCCACTGTCTCCCCCTCATCAACTCTATTAGAATCATAGAATCCCTACAGAGTGGCTCAACAAGTCCACAGCAACCATCCAAAGAGTAACCCACCCAGACCCATTCCCTTATCCTATTACTCAACACTTACCTCTGACTAATGCATCTAGCTGACACATCTCTGAACACTAGTTCCATTTGCCAGCGTTTGGTCCACATCCTTCTAAACGCTTCCTATTCACATACGCATCCAGATGCCTTTTAAATGTTGTATTTGTACCCAACTCTATCACTTCCCTGGCAGTTCATTCCATACATACACCACCGCTGCATGAAAAAAGTTGCTCTTCAAGTCCCTTTTAAATCTGTCCCCTCTCACTTTAAACCTATACCTTCTAGTTTTGGACTCTCCTACCTTGGGGAAAAGACCTTGTCTATTTACCCTATCCATGCGCCTCTTGAATTTATAAACCTCTATAAGGTCACCCTTCAGCCTCTGACACTATAGGGAAAATAGCCCCAGCCTGTTCAGTCTGTCCCCATAGCCAAACCCTGGCAACATGCTTGTAAATCTTTTCTCTTTCAAGTTTAACAACCTCTTTCCAAAGAGACCAGAATTGAACACAGTATTCCAAAAGTGGCTTCACTAATGTGCACAGCCACAACATGACCTCCCAACTCCTATGTCAATGCATTGACCAATAAAGGTAAGCGTACCAAACATCATTTTCAATATCCTTGAGACTTCACTTTCAAGGAACTATGAATCTGCACTCCAAGGTCCCTTTATTCAACAACACTCCCCAGGACCTGACTAAGTGTATAAGTCCTGCCTGATTTGTCTATCAAAATGTAGTACCTCACATTTATCCAGATTAAACTCCATCTGCCACTCCTTGTCCCATCATCCCATCTGATCAAGGTCTCGTTGTACTCTGCGATAATGTGCTTTGCTGTCCATGACACCACCAATTTTGGTGTCATCTGCAAATTTACTAACCATACCTCTATATTCACATCCAAATGATTTATATAAATGACAAAAAGCAGTGGACCCAGCACCAATCCTTGTGGCACACCACTGCTCACAGGCTTCCAGTCCAAAAAGCAACCCTCCACCACAACTCTCTGTTTCCTACCTTCTAGCCAATTCTGTCTCCAAATGGCCAGTTCTCCCTGTATCCCATGTGATCATAACGTTTCACATTCCACTAAAAACTGGGCAAGAATTTTGCCACAGAGCTGACGAGTCATCGCTGCATCTATCATCTTTGCAGAATCCAGGTGAAGATCTTTCACTTTCAGTACATGACCAACATACTTGACTTTGGGTATCTTTAATTGGAATTTCATCTTAGAGTCATAGAGATGTACAGCATGGAAACAGACCCTTCGGTTCAACCTGTCCATGCCGACCAGATATCCCAACCCAATCTAGTCCCACCTGCCAGCACCCAGCCCAAATCCCTCCAAACCCTTCCTATTCATATACCCATCCAAATGCCTCTTAAATGTTGCAATTGTACCAGCCTTCACCACATACTCTGACAGCTCATTCCATACACGTACCACCCTCTGCGTGAAAAAGTTTCCACTTAGGTCTCTTTTGTATCTTTCCCCTCTCACCCTAAACCTATGCCCTCTAGTTCTGGACTCCCCTACCCCAGGGAAAAGACTTTGTCTATTTATCCTATCCATGCCCCTCATAATTTTGTAAACCTCTATAAGGTCACCCCTCAGCCTCCACCACTCCAGGGAAAACAGCCCCAGCCTGTTCAGCCTCTCCCTATAGCTCAAATTCTCCAAACCTGGCAACATCCTTGTAAATCTTTTCTGAACCCTTTCAAGTTTCACAACATCTTTCCGATAGGAAGGAGACCAGAATTGCACGCAATATTCCAACAGTGGCCTAACCAATGTCCCAGCCGCTACATGACCTCCTAACTACTGTACTCAATACTCTGGCCAATAAAGGAAAGCATACCAAACGCCTTCTTCACTAGTAATCTGAGGTAACCCTCTTCGCTGTCCACTACATCTCCAATTTTGGTGTCGTCTGCAAACTTACTAACTGTACCTCTTATGATCGCAGCCAAATCATTTATGTAAATGCCAAAACGTAGAGGGCCCAGCACCGATCCTTGTGGCACTCCACTGGTCACAGGCCTCCAGTCTGAAAAACAACCCTCCACCACCACCCTCTGTCTTCTACCTTTGAGCCAGTTCTGTATCCAAATGGCTAGTTCTCCCTGTATTCCATGAGATTTTACCTTGCTCACCAGTCTCCTATGGGGAACCTTGTCGAACACCTTACTGAAGTCCATATAGATCACATCTACTTCTCTGCCCTCTTCAATCTTCTTTGTTATTTCTTCAAAAAACTCAATCAAGTTTGTGAGACATGATTTCCCCATGCTCAAAGCCATGTTGACTATCCCTAATGACTCCTTGCCTTTCTAAACTCTCTACCGCCCTTCTTAAACAGTGGCACCACGTTTGCCAACCTCTAGTCTTGTTCTGTTTCAGGTTCACCTGGTGAGCTCTGTCAAGTACTTGTACTAGATTTTGATCATGGATAACAATGACTTCATCAATTGTGTCTTGGCATTCATAAACTTGCAGAGCTTTCACTCTGAGATGTCACTAATTATTTCATGTTGCCTGCATTGAAATTCTTCTGGAGTAGTGGAAATGCAATACAGCATCTGTAACCATTTGCATTACCTGAAGCGCACCCAGAATGTGATTAGAAAGTGTTGCTTTCATCCAATTTCACTTGGCAGCAACAAGCTTTTATTTGGTGAAATTCCTTCAACTGTTGTAATGGGGTAATGAGCTGTGTTCAGGGTTTTATTTATAACTTCAGACAATACTTGCTCTACCTTTCAAGGATATTTCACTGCCACTATGCTACTAATTCATTCTGCAAGAGTTGTCGCTTTCTTAATTATTCACTTCTTTTCCAGTGAAGTGAATCTTGATTTCCAGGCTAGTTTGAGATCATCTGGGATGTTTCTTGGTAGATGTAGAATTGGTCTTGCATTCTCAACTGCTTCAGGATAATATTGTCCTGGAAGACATCCTAACCCTGTAAACACATTATTATACCCCTCTTGGATCTGTTCTGTAGTCAATGGTCTAGTGTGCCACAGAACATTGTAAATTTGATTTTTGCCCATTCAAGGTTACCAGTCCAAGCTTGCTGTGCCTGAGGTAAATGGTATTTGCTTGGTATCTAAGAGCTGGAACTTCAGATCCTCATCTATGTTGTTGTAATGGGCCTGCAGAGTAATCTGTCCTCTGAGCATGAGTATTGTGCATCATATAGCTTCAATGTTACTTGGGAGAGCTTCATTTTGAAACTCCAATTTGCACCATTCACTCAGGTCATTGCATGAAGTGCTCAGCTAACACTTTACTTTGACCTGATGTTCTCCTTCGGCAGTCTTATTTTAGCAGCCGAGAGTATGGTGCTGTAAAGGCATAGCTGGTCAGGCAGCATCCGAAAGCAGGAGAATCGATGTTTCTGGCATATACTCTTCATGAGGAATGAGGCTTATGGGCCGGGGGGCGCTGAGAGATAGATGGGAAGGGGGTGGGTTGGGGTAAGGTAACTGAGAATGCAATAGGTAGATGAAGGTCAGGGAGAAGGTGATAAGTAGGAGAGGAGCAGATAGATGGGAACGGTGGTGGACAGGTCAGGAGGGCGGTGCCAAGTTGTAGGCTTGGGACTGAGATAATGTTGGGGTGAGGGGAAATGAGGAAACTGTTGAAATCAACATTGATCCCGTGTGGTTGCAGGGTCCCAAGATGGAATATGAAGTGTTCTTCCTCCAGGTGGAGAGTGGTAACAGTTTGGCGATGAGGTGGCCCAGGACCTACAAGTCCTTGACGGAGTGGGAGGGGGAATTGAATTGTTAGGTCACAGGGCGGTGGGGTATGTTGATGTGGGTGTCCCAGAGATGTTCTCTGAAACGATCTACAAGTAGGCATCCTGTCCCCGATGTAGAGAGAACCACATCGGGTGCAACTGATACAATAGATGACATTGGCGGAAGTGCAGGTAAATTTCTGTCGCATGTGGAAGGATCTTTTAGGGCCTTGGATGAGATGAGGGGAGTGGTATGGGCGCAGGTTTGGCACTTCCTGCGGTGGCAGGGGAAGGTGCTGGGAGTGGGGTGTGAGCTGGTGGGGGAGGGGGGAAAATGGTCTTTACGGAACGCTGATAGGTGTGGGGAGGGAAATATATTTCTGGCGGTGGGATCCGTTTGTAGGTGGCGGAGGATGATATGACGTATGTGGAGGTTGGTGGGGTGGAAGTTAAGGACCATGGGGTTCTATCCTTGTTGAGTTGGGAGGAGTGGGGTTCAAGTGTGCTGGTGCGGGAAGTGGAGGAGATACACTGGAGGGCATTGTCGACCACGTGGAAAGGGAACTTGCGATCTTGGAAGAAGGACATCATCTGGGATTTTCTAAGGTGGAATTGGTCATCCTGGGATCAGATGCGGTGGAGGTGGAGGAATTAGGAATACGGGTAGCGTTTTTACAAGAGGTAGTGTGGGAGCAGGTGTAATCTAGGTAGCTGTGGGAATCGGTGGGCTTGTAGTAGATGCCAATGGTTAGTTGGTCACTGGAGATGGAGAGGTCCAGGAAGGGGAGGGAGGTGTCCGGAATGGTCCAGGTAAATTTGAGGTCAGGGTGAAAGGTGTTGGTTAAGTAGATTAACCTCCTCGTGGGAGCACGAGGTAGTACCAATACAGTCATCGATATAGCAGAGGAACAGATGGGGGTGGTGCCAGTGTAACGGCGGAAGATGGACTGTTCCATGTACCCAACAAAGAGGCAATCATTGCTGGGTCCCATGAGGGTGCCCATGGCTACCCCTATGGTTTGGAGGAAGTGGGAGTATTGGAAGGAGAGGTTGTTAAGGACGAGGACCAGTTCAGCCAGGCGGATAAGGGTGTCGTTGGAAGGGTACTGGTTGGGATGGCATGAGAGGAAGAAGTAGAGGGCATAGAGGACTTTGTTGTGGCGGATGGATGTGTACAGGGACTGGATGTCCATGGTGAAGATGAGGCATTAGGGGAACGAAAATCTTGGAGGAGATGTAGGTCGTGGGTGGTATCCCAAATGTAGGTAGGGATTTTCTGGACTGAGGGGGCAAGACGGTGTCAAGGTAGCAGAGATGACTTCAGTGGGACAGGAGCAGACTAAGACAATGTGTCAACTGGGGAAGTCAGGCATGCAAATCTTTGGTAGCAGGTAGAATCGGGTGGTGCGGGGTTCACAGACAATGAGGTTGGAGGCTGTGGATGGGTGATCCCAGAGATGATGAGGTTGTGGATGGTCTGGGAGATGATGGTTTGGTGGTGGGAAGTGAGGTCGTGGTCAAGGAGGCAGTAGGAGGTGGTGTCTGAAAGTTGGCGTCTGGCATCAGTGGTGTAAAGGTCAGTGTGGCAAACTACTACTGTGCCCACATTGTCTGCGGGTTTGATGGTGAGGTTGGGGTTGCAGTGGAGGGCTGCACATTGTGAGGGCGGATTGTTGGAGTGGGTGAGAAGGGCGGACGGTTTGAGGTGGTCGCTGTCATGGCGGCAGTCAGAAATGAAGAGAGAGAGAGATAAAGAAAGAAAGGTCAGAGCACAGAACCAGATAAATGGATTTTAAGCGTGGCCTTAAAATAAGTCTGCAGTAGTGAATAGAGAGGGTTCTTTCTGGATTGTATGTTTTATTGAGCTATGTCTCTTGATTAAACTTAAAATGTAAGCCATTAGTATTAATTTAACCTGGAGCAGTGTTTTGTAGAGTGAATAAGACACTGCTATTTTCTGGGTCTGTAGTTTGAAAGAAGCAAAAATGGCTCTTCGTAGAGTGATATGTTCTTCTTGTCGGATGTGGGAGTTTAGAAAGAGTTTACGGGTTACTGAGATTACATCTACAATAAATGCCGTTGGTTGCAAATCCTATCAGATCGAATGGATCAGTTGGAGAGGCAGTTAGAGGCAATGAGGAATTTACAAGAGCAAGGGGATTTGATAGATGGCAGTTATAGGAAGGGGGGAAAGTCTCAGATACAGTCACATTGATGGGTTAACTCCAGGAAAGATAAGAGAGGTAGGCAGGTAGTGCAGGAGTCTTCTGTGGCTATACCCATTTCAAACAAATATGCTGTTTTGGAAAATGAAGGGGGTGATGGACACTCAGGAGTATGTAGCACGACCAGCCAAGTTTCTGGTATTGAGACTGGCTCGAATGTAATGAGAGATACGTCGGGTTCCAAGCAAACGATTGTGTGAGGGGACTCTCTAATCCAAGGTACAGGACAGATGTTTCTGTGGCCAGCAGCAAAAAATCAGAATGGTGTGTTGCTTCCCTGGTGCCAGGATCAAGGATGTCTCAGAGAGGATGCAGATTGTTTTCAAGGGGGAGAGGGATCAGGAGGTCACTGTAAACATTGGAACCAACGACATAGGAAGGGAAAAGGTTGAGATTCTGAAGGGAGAATACAGGGAGTTAGGCAGGAATTTAAAAAAGGAGGTCCTCGAGAATAGTAATATCGAGATTACACCTAATGCTACCAGCTAGTGAGGGCAGGAATAGGAGGATACAGCAGATGAATGAATGGCTGAGGAGCTGCTGTACAGGAGAACGATTCACATTTTTGGATCATTGGAAGCTGTTTTGGGGTAGCAGTGACTTGTACAAGAAGGACGGATTGCACCTAAATTGGAAGGGGACTAATATATGGTAGGGAGATTTGCTAGAGCTGCTCGGGAGGATTTAAACTAGTAAGGTAGGGGGGTGGGACCCAGGGAGATAGTGAGGAAAGATTTCAATCTGACACTGACACTGGCGAGTCAAACAGTCAGGGCAGGCAGGAACAAAGCATAGAACAAGGTAGGACTGATAAATTAAATTGTATTTATTTCAATGCAAGAGGCCTAACAGGGAAGGCAGATGAACTCAGGGTATGGTTAGGAACATGGGACTGGGATATCATAGTAATTACAGAAACATGGCTCATGGGAGGACTGGCAGTTGAATGCTCCAAGAAGGACAGAAAGGGAGGCAAGAGAGGAGGGGGAGTGGTGTTTTGATAAGGGATAGCATTACAGCTGTACTTAGGGAGATATTCCCAGAAATACATCCAGGGACGTTATTTGGGTGAAACTGAGAAATAAGAGGGTGATGGTCACCTTATTGGGATTGTATTACAGACCTCCTAATAGTCAGAGGGAAATTGAGAAACAAATTTGTAAGGAGATCTCAGTTATGTGCAAGAATAATAGGGTGTTTATGGTAGGGCATTTTAACTTTCCAAACATAGACTGGGACTGCCATAGTGTTAAGGGTTTAGATTAGATTAGATTAGATTACTTACAGTGTGGAAACAAGCCCTTCGGCCCAACAAGTCCACACCGACCCGCCGAAGCGTGACCCACCCAGGCCCATTCCCCTAAATTTACCCCTTCACCTAACACTAAGGGCAATTTAGCATGGCCAATTACCTAACCTGCACATTTTTGGATTGTGGGAGGAAGCCCACGCAGACACGGGGAGAACGTGCAAACTCCACACAGAGAGTCGCCTGAGGTGGGAATCGAACCCGGGTCTCTGGCGCTGTGAGATGGAGAGGAATGTGTGTACAGTTAAGTGTGTACAAGAAAATTTTCTGATTCAGTATGTGAATGTACCTATTAGAGAAGGTGCAAAACTTGACCTACTCTTGGGAAATAAGGCTGGGCAGGTGACTGAGGTGTCAGTGGGGAAGCACTTTGGGCCCAGCGACCATAATTCTATTAGTTTTAAAATAGTGATGGAAAAGGATAGACCAGATCTAAAAGTGGAAGTTCTAAATTGGACGAAGGCCAATTTTGATGGTATTAGGCAAGAACCTTCAAAAGCTGATTGGGCACGGATGTTCACAGGTAAAGGGATGGCTGGAAAATGGGAAGCCTTCAGAAATGAAATAACGAGTGTCCAGAGAAAGTATATTCCTGTCAGGGTGAAAGGAAAGGCTGGTAGGTATAGGGAATGCTGGATGACTAAAGAAATAGAGGGATTGGTTAAGAAAAAGAAGGAAGCATACGTCCGGTATAGACAGGATAGATCGAGTGAATCCTTAGAAGAGTATAAAGAAAATAGGAGCATACTTAAGAGGGAAATCAGGAGGGCAAAACGGGGACATGAGATAGCTTTGGCAAATAGAATTAAGGAGAATCCAAAGGGTTTTTACAAATACATGAATGACAAAAGGGTAACTAGGGAGAGATTAGGGCCCCTCAAAGATTAGATTACTTACAGTGTGGAATCAGGCCCTTCGGCCCAACAAGTCCACACCGACCCTCCGAAGAGCAACCCACCCAGATCCATTCCCCTACATTTACCCCTTCACCTAACATTACGAGCAATTTATCATGGCCAATTCACCTAATATGCACATTTTTGGACTGTGGGAGGAAACCATAGCACCCGGAGGAAACCCACGCAGACACTGGAAGAACGTGCAAACTCCAAACAGACAGTTGCTGGAGGCACTGTGAGGCAGCAGTGCTAACCACTGTGCCACTGTCCTGCCCATGAGGATCAGCAAGGCGGCCTTTGTGTGGAGCCACAGGAGATGGGGCAGATACTAAACAAGAATTTTGCATCTGTATTTACTGTGGAAAAAGACATGGAAAATATAGAATGTAGGGAAATAGATGGTGACACCTTGAAAAATGTCCATATTACAGAGGAGGAAGTGCTGGATGTCTTGAAACGCATAAAAGTGGATAAATCCCCAGGACCTGATCAGGTGTACCCTAGAACTCTGTGGGAAACTAGAGAAGTGATTGCTGGGCCTCTTACTGAGATATGTGTGTCATCAATAGTCACAGGTGAGGTGCCAGAAGACTGGAGGTTGGCTAACATGATGTCACTGTTTAGGAAAGGTGGTTAGGACAAGTCAGGGAAATATAGACCAGTGAGCCTGATGTCTGTGGTGGGCAAGTTGTTGAAGGGAATCCTGGGGGACAGGATATACATGTATTTGGAAAGGCAAGGACTGATTAGGGATAGTCAACATGGCTCTATGCATGGGAAATCATGTCTCACAAACTTGATTGAGTTTTTTGAAGAAGTAACAAAGTGGATTGATGAGGGCAGAGCAGTAGATATGATCCAAATGGACTTCAGTAAGGCATTCGACAAGGTTCCCCATGGGAGACTAATTAGCAAGGTTAGGTCTCATGGAATACAGGAAGAACCAGCCATTTGGATACAGAACTGGCTCAAAGGTAGAAGACAGGATGGTGGTGGTGGAGGGTTGTTTTTCAGACTGGAGGCCTGTGACCAGTGGAGTGCCATAAGGATTGATGCTAGATCCAGTACTTTTTATCATTTATATGAATGATTTGGATGTGAGCATAAGAGGTATATTTAGTAAGTTTGCTGATGACACCAAAATTGGAGGCGTAGTGGACAACGAAGAAGGTTACCTCAGATTACAACGGGATCTTGATCAGATGTGCCAATGGGCTGAGAAGTGGCAGATGGAGTTTAATTTAGATAAATGTGAGGTGTTGCATTTTTGGCAAGCAAATCTTAGCAGGACTTATACACTTAATGGTAAGGTCTGAGGGAGTGTTTCTGAACAAAGAGACCTTGGAGTGCAGGCTCATAGCTCCTTGAAAGTGGAGTCGCAGGTAGATAGGATAGTGAAGGTGGCGTTTGGCATGCTTTCCTTTGTTGGTCATAGTATTGAGTACAGGAGTTGGGAGGTCATGTTGCGGCTGTACAGGACATTGGTTAGGCCACTTCTGGAATATTGCGTGCAATTCTGGTCTCCTTCCTATCGGAAAGATGTTGTGAAACTTGAATGGGTTCAGAAAAGATTTACAAGGATGTTGCCAGTGTTGGAGAATTTGAGCTATAGAGAGAGGTTGACTAGGCTGGGTTGTTTTTCCTGTAGGTTGGAGGCTGAGGGGTGACCTTATAGAGGTTTATAAAATCATGGGGGTCAGGGATAGGATAAATAGACAAAGTCTTTTCCCTGGAGTGCGCGAGTCCAGAACTAGAGGGCAAGGATTTAGGGTGAGAGGGGAAAGATATAAAAGAGACCTAAGAGGCAACTTTTTCACTCAGAGGGTGGTGCGTGTACGGAACAAGCTGCCAGAGGAAGTAGTGGAGGCTGGTACATTTGCAACATTTAAAAGGGTTCTGCATGGGTATATAAATAGGAAGGGTTTGGAGGAATATGAGCCAGGTGCTGGCAGCTGGGACTAGATTGGGTTGAGATATCTGGTCGGCAATTCTGGTCTCCTTCCTATCGGAAAGATGTTGTGAAACTTGAAAGGGTTCAGAAAAGATTTACAAGGATGTTGCCAGGGTTGGAGGATTTGAGCTATAGGGAAAGGCTGAACAGGCTGGGGCTATTTTCCCTGGAGTGTCGGAGACTTGAGGGGTGCCCTTATAGAGGTTTACAAAATTGTGAGGGGCATGGATAGGGTAAATAGGCAAAGTCTTTTCCCTGGGGTTGGGGAGTCCAGAACTAGAGGGCGTAGGTGAGAGGGGAAAGATATAAAAGAGACCTAAGGGGCAACCTTTTCACACAGAGCGTGGTACATGTATGGAATGAGCTGCCAGAGGAAGTGGTGGAGGCTGGTACAGTTGTAACATTTAAGAGGCATTTGGATGGGTATATGAATAGGAAGTGTTTGGAGAGATGTGGACCAGGTGCTTGCAGGGGGACTGGATTGGTTTGGGATATCTGGTCGGCATGGACGGGTTGGACCGAAGGGTCTGTTTCCATGCTGTACATCTCTATGACTCTGACTCTGTGACTAAAATTTTCTTCACATTGATTTAATTGATGATTGGTTATTGCAAACACATCATTTGAACCCAATTAAAAGGCTAAAAATACCTTAATACCCAATGTTTATGTAACGAGATCTGCAAAATTGGTATTTAAATAAATAGCAAGTTGAAAATGCAAATCTGTAAGAAAGTGGCTAGAAAAGCAGTAAAGGAAGTATGTTAATTAGAAAGAAAATGGCTCCTGGAAGGACAGAAGCAAGCTAGTGAGATGAACAGTTATATTTGTATTCTACAAGATGGAAAATTATAGGCCAATTAGCCTAACCTCGGTTGTTGGTAAAATTCTAGAATCCATCATTAAGGATGAGGTTTCTAAATGCTTGAAAGAGCAGGTTTGGATTAGAACAAGTCAACATGGATTTAGTAAGGGGAGGTCGTGCCTGACAAACCTGTTGGAGTTCTTTGAAGAGTTGAGAAGTAGATTAGACTGGGGAAACCCAGTGGATGTGGTCTACCTCGACTTCCAAAAGGCCTTTGATAA
>NC_057715.1:77938737-77946887 GCF_004010195.1 Chiloscyllium plagiosum
TCATGTTAGCCAAACTCCAGTCTTCTGGCACCTCACCTGTGACTATCGATGATACAAATATATCAGTAAGAGGCCCATCAATCACTTCCCTGGCTTCCCCCAGAGTTCTTGGGTATACCTGATCAGGTCTTGGGGATTTATCCACTTTTATGTGTTTCAAGACATCCAGCATTTCCTCCCCTGTAACATGGACATTTTTCAAGATGTCACCATCTATTTCCCTACACTCTACATCTTCCATGTCCTTCTCCACAGTAAACACAGATGCAAAATACTCATTTAGTATCTGCCCCATCTCCTGTGGCTCCACACAAAGGCTGCCTTGCTGATCTTTGAGGGGCCCTATTTTCTCCTTCGCTACCCTTTTGTCCTTAACGTATTTGTAAAAACCCTTTGGATTCTGCTTAACCCTATTTGCCAAAGCTATCCCATATCCCCCTTTCCCCCCCCGATTTCCCTCTTAAGTCTACTCCTACTGCCTTTATACTCTTCTAAGGATTCATTCGATCTCTGATATCCATACCTGACATATGCTTCCTTCTTTTTCTTATCCTAACCCTCAATTTCTTTAGTCATCCAGCATTCCCTACACCTACCAGCCTTCCCTTTCATCCTAACAGAATATACTTTCTCTGGACTCTCATTATCTCATTTCTGAAGGCTTCCCATTTTCCAGCTGTCCCTTTACCTGCAAACACCTCCCCTCAATCAACTTTTGAAAGTTCTTGCCGAACACCGTCAAAATTAACCTTCCTCCAATTTAAAACTTCAACTTTTAGACCTGGTCTATCCTTTTCCTTCACTATTTTAAAACTAATAGAATTATGGTCACTGGCCCCAAAATGCTCCCCCACTGATACCTTAGTCACCTGCCCTGTCTTATTTTTCAAGAGTAGGTCATGTATTGCACCTCCTCCAGTAGGTACATCCACATATTGAATCAGAAAATCTTGTACATATTTAACAAATTCCACTTTATCTAAATCCTTAACACTATGGCAGTCCCAGTCTATGTTTGGTAAGTTAAAATCCCCTACCATAACCACACTATTATTCGTACAGATAACGGAGATCTCCTTACAAATTTGTTGCTCAATTTCCCGCTGACTGTTAACACAAACCCAATAAGCTTTACATGCTTTTCATCGCCTTAACTTAAAATCCTTAACTTTCCTTTCTCCTGTTCTCCAACCTGATAACTTACACCCTTTCTATTGCCTGTGAGCTGTAGAAACCCTTTCTGTGATTTTTCTCTGCCAGTCCTGCCCATCCCTGAGCCATGTTTCTGTAATTGCGATGATATCCCAGTCCTATGTACCTAACCATGCCCTGAGTTCAGCTGCCTTCCCTGTTCGGCCTCTTGTATTGAAATAAATGCAGTTTAAGTTATCAGTCCTACATTGTTCTCTGCTTTGTCCCTGCCTGCCCTGACTGTTTGACTCTCTTCTTTTCTCAACTGCACCAGTCTCAGATTGATCTCTTTCCCCACTATCTTCTTGGGTCCCACTCCCACCTTACTAATTTAAATCCTCCCGTGCAGCTCCATCAAATCTCCCTTCCAGTATTACATTGACAATTTTAAATGAGAATAAACAGATGATTTATAAAAGGAAAAGATTGCATTACTTATAGCAGGAACTAAAGGTTGAATAATCCATTACACAATTCATGGGTACAGCACTTTGAAGGAATGTGATCTTGCTTCAACGTATTTGCATAATTAACTAAAATGCTGAAAATGTGTTGCTGGAAAAGCACAGCAGGTCAGGCAGCATCCAAGGAACAGGAGAATCGACGTTTTGGGCATAAGCCCTTCTTCAGGAATGAGGAAAGTGCGTCCAGCAGGCTAAGATAAAAGGTAGGGAGGAGGGACTTGGGGGAGGGGCATTGGAAATGTGATAGGTGGAGGGAGGTCAAGGTGAGGGTGATAGGCCGGAGTGGGGTGGGGGCGGAGAGAGATCTCCTTACAAATTTGTTGCTCAATTTCCCGCTGACTGTTAACACAAACCCAATAAGCTTTACATGCTTTTCATCGCCTTAACTTAAAATCCTTAACTTTCCTTTCTCCTGTTCTCCAACCTGATAACTTACACCCTTTCTATTGCCTGTGAGCTGTAGAAACCCTTTCTGTGATTTTTCTCTTTACTTGCCCTTCAGAAATCCTTAATTCAATATCTAGCATCCTATGCATTCCTTATTCCCAACATGGAAAAGTTACTCTGGTTTTCTGTGTGCCAGCAAATCAAGGAATATTTCTCTCTGCAGTGGAAAAAGGTAGTTGAGACTGCTGTGGTGTGTGAGCTGGTGCATGGTGTTGGGGTCTGCCAGAATAATTGGGTAAGAATACCTGCACAAGATTCCCAGCATTGTCAAAACTGTCCCCAGTTAAGTTGGTTGCAAATGGCAGCAGCATGCAGCAGGGCCTGGAGAAACATTGACTTCTCCACGTCCTGATGCTGCCTGGCTTGCTGGACTGGGAGCGGGAAGTGGAAGAGATGCGGTGAAGGGCATCGTCGACTACGTCTGGCAGGAAATTGCCATCCCATATTCCCAATTCCTTAGTCTCCGCTGCATCTGCTCCCAGGAGGACCAGATCCAAAACCGTACAACCCAGATGGCCTCCTTCTTCAAGGACCGCAATTTCCCACCAGACGTAGTCGGAGATGCCCTTCACCGCATCTCTTCCACTTCCCGCTCCCAGTCCAGCAAGCCAGGCAGCATCAGGACGTGGAGAAGTCAATGTTTCTCCAGGCCCTGCTGCATGCTGCTGCCATTTGCAACCAACTTAACTGGGGACAGTTTTGACAATGCTGGGAATCTTGTGCAGGTATTCTTACCCAATTATTCTGGCAGACCCCAACACCATGCACCAGCTCACACACCACAGCAGTCTCAACTACCTTTTTCCACTGCAGAGAGAAATATTCCTTGATTTGCTGGCACACAGAAAACCAGAGTAACTTTTCCATGTTGGGAATAAGGAATGCATAGGATGCTAGATATTGAATTAAGGATTTCTGAAGGGCAAGTAAAGAGAAAAATCACAGAAAGGGTTTCTACAGCTCACAGGCAATAGAAAGGGTGTAAGTTATCAGGTTGGAGAATAGGAGAAAGGAAAGTTAAGGATTTTAAGTTAAGGCGATGAAAAGCATGTAAAGCTATCTTTTGTTGAAATTCTTAAAAAAAAAACACTCCTTGATCAAATTTTGGCAAATTAATTAAGTACACTATGAATTAATACCCTCAAAATATATTCAAATTTCAATGTATGGAAATCCATTTCACAGTCTTTGGGCTCATTGCACATTGAGTTTAAACACTTCAAATTAATACACTTACTGGAATCTATCCCAATTAAATTCATAACTAATGGTAATGGCATTTAGGTTTTACACATATTACTTTGGATTGTTACGAAAGAATTAAAAATTACAGCATAGGCTTAAAGAAACTGGTTGAAAACCTGAGTTCTTTACTAATGGAGCTGAAGAATTGTAGACCTGTAATGTGAGTGAAGGACTGTGTTTTCAAACATAAAAGCCAATTTCTTTTCAGTTTTAAAACTATACATTTTTTGTTCTAATGTTATATACAAAATGAATAGTAAAGGTGACATTGTACACACAATATATGATTATGAGTGAGCTTTACTGAGTGGTCACAGCTGTAATATGATACTGCAACCTGATTGTAAAAGAGTTGGCATTGCTGATGTGCATTGTGTTAGTTACCTTCTGTGTAAGTAGCTGAGAGGATTTAATTGTGTCACTACAACTTTAGTTGTGAATCCATTTGCATAGAACTGAGCATGCTACAGATAGTGGTATAAAAGTATACATCAAGAGCTGCCTAACAACGGTTGGTATTTGGCAAGGATTGAGACTGTCTTTCAAGGATTTTGTTCCGATTTCAACTCCAGGGAATATAAATGATATATATCTCTGAAGAAGGGTCCACCTTCTTCAAAACATTTAACATTGTTTCTCTCTTCACAGCTGCTGCCAGCCCTGCTGAATTTCTCCAGGAATTTCTGTTTTTGTTTGTAATATACTGTATATGATGGTCTGGGAATAGGCTATTTCCACTGTAGCTTAATTTAGTTTGCTCATTTATGTAAAGGAGAAGACACTGGTATCCTACTCCAACCAAAGCAGAATGTATTGATGGCTTATAAAGAAACTTGCAACTCAAGAAGAACATTCAACCCATCAGACTTCTGTTGGCTCTTTAAAAGAAAAGATGTGCTTAATGCCACATTTTCTGGCTTGTAATTAAAACATGAAAACACACCCTTCATAAATAATAAAAGAAGGGTCCTTAACCTGGACCACTCAGGTTTTCTAATGAAAGTAAATGTGGACTGTAAACATAGACTCTCAGAAATTTTTACATTACATGAAACCACCCAGATAATTAATAGAAGAAATACTTGATCAGCCAAGTAACCTAAAATTTTAGTAAACACTATTTCGTAACTTCATTGGAAGGATATAATGTTATTGCATCTGCTTTCATAACCATAATTTTCCCTGAAGGCAAGGCTAGACAAAAGCAGGAATAGAGACAAGAGCTCTGATATTTATGGATGTATGAGAAAGTAGTGTTGGGAAGGAACGGTGGCAGAAAAGACAAAATATGAAGAGCATAGGTTATGCTGAATTTTCTGTGTTTCCTAGCCAGCAGCTCGTCAGATTTTGAGGATTGCTGACTGTATGACAGGAAAACCTATAGTGGTAGGCTGCAGCTGAGAAGCAGAGAGGAGGGAGGGAAATACTGTAGATTGCAGCATATTGGGATGGGAACAGGATTGTGATTTGAGGGGCTAGAGTTAACTACGCTAGGTCAACAAAAGCATTGGAGAGACACAAACCTGATGGATCCCAAGACTCACTATTCTTTAGTTACTGGGTTTCCTGAAAAAAACTAAGAATTCACTTGTTAAACTTAAAAACTTGTTAGTCAGGCCAAGTCCTATCAGCTCCAGGACATCTCTGCAAGCTTTCCTCAGGGTAGTGTCTTCAGCACAATCATCTTTAGGTGTTTCATCAATGATCTTCCCTCTGTCACAAGGTCAAAGGTGGGGATGTTTGCTGATGATTGCACAATGTTCAGACGGTTTGGTTCTTATGATGGAGGGAAGATTATTGATGAAGCAGCTGAAGATGGTTGACTCTAGGACACTATCTTGAGGAACTTCTGTAATGGTGTCCTGAAGTCAAGAAGATTGACCTGCAACAACTGCAACCACGTTCTTTGCGCTAGGTATGAATCCAGCCTGCAGAGAATTTTTCTCCTGATCCCTACAGACATTTCTATGGCTTTGAGATACTACACTGGGTCAAATGCTGCCTTGATGTCAATGGCAATCATTCCTGCCTCAACGTTAGAGTTCATGTTTTTGTCCATGTTTGGAATAGGGGTGTAATGAGGTCAGGATGGATGCCAACTCTGATCCCAGAGAGTACCACTATAAGTATTCCTCCATCTGAGAAAGAATCATTGACGGCTTCTCTGATTCATGCCACTCAGCTGATTCAGTATTTATGTTGCTATTTTCCTTTTTAACCCATGAATTCAACTCTGCTTACATATCTGTTGTGCAGCACTTTGTCAAATGCATTTTGGAACTTCACGTACACTATATATTCTTTGCCAAGTCATAAAGAAACTCAAGCACATTAGAAGCAGAATATTAGTTAAACACAATTCTCCCTTAACAAATCCATATTGGGGTTCCTTTAACCCCATATTTGCCTGTGTCGTTATTCATTTTTGTCTTAAATTATTGTTTCCAATGGCTTTCCAAATGCTAAGGAAAAATAGTCTGATTTGTAGTTTCTGGGCTTATCCCCACATTCTTTTTAAACAAGGCTATAACATGTGCAAATCTCCAGTCCACTGGAATCATGCCTATACCTACAAAGGATTGGGAAATTATGATCAGTGTTTCATAATTTCCATTCTTGGTTCCCACCTTGGATACAGCTCATGAAGTCCAGAAGTCCTGGACTTCCAAAAGGTATTTAACAACATACCTCACAAAAGGTTAAGTCATAAGACTTCATGGTGTTGGAGATAGTATATTGACTTGGATGTAGAATTGGCTCATAGGCAGGAATGCAAGTGTGGAAAGGGGTTCTTTTTCAGGTTGGCAACCTGTGACCAATAAGGTTCCACAGGAATCAGTGCTGGGACCGCAACTGTTTACAATATGCATTAATGACTTGGATGAAAAAAGTGAATGTACGGTAGCCAAATATGCTGATTACATAAAAATAGCTGGAAAGGCAAGAGGGATACAAATAGTTTATACAGGATATTGATAGATTAAGTGACTATGCAAAAAGTTGGCAAATGGGATATATAATGTGGAGAAAATTGTTAATTTTGGAAAGGGAAACAAAACTACACAGTACTATTTAAATGGCGAAAAACTGTAGAAAGCTGCCATAAAAAGAGACTTGGAGGTACTTGTGCATGAAACACATAGGTGCAGCAGGTAATCAGAAAGACTAATGGAATTTTGGTTCTTCTTTCAAGGGAGTTGGAGTAGATGAGGAGGAAACTCTTATGACAACTGTACAAGATACTACTGAGACCACATTTGGAATACTGAGAGCAGTTTTGGTCACCTTATTTACAGAAATATATTAAATCGTTGGAGATAGTTCAGAGAAGGTTTCCTATGAAGGAAATGTCTTATGAACAAAGGCGAAACAGACTGGGACTCTCCTCGTTGGAATTTAAAAGAATGAGATGTGATCCTGATGAGACCTACAGGATTTTTAAGGGGCTTGACAGGGTAAATGCTGAAAGGACACTTCTCTTCATGGGACAGTCTATGATCAGAGAGCAGAGACTCAGAATAAAAGCGTGCCAATTTATGATTGAGGTCAGGAGGAATTTCCTCTCTCAGAAGATAGAGTGTCTTCAGAATACTTTGCCATTGAGAACTTTTGAGGGCAGAATCCTGTGTCTATTTAAGGCTGAGATAGATAGATTCATGATCAATAGGGGAATCAAGGGAAAGGAGAGGAAAGTGGATGTGAGGCCTGTCAAATCAGCCATGATCCTGTTAAACAGCCTCCTTAATTTTAAAATCAGTAAATCTAACTAACTTTTCTTTCTCTATAACTTAGGGCTGCCTCCTTTTCCGTGGAAAGAACAGGTGCAAGTACTCAAACAGAACTTTAGCTATGGTCTTGCCTCTGTGCACTCCTTTAGGTCAATGATCAGTTCCACTTTTTCATTTTTTAATATTTTTTCAAAGGCTGTTAGTAATCCTGTTATCTTCACTGCCAACCCCTTTCATACTCTCCATTTGTTTGTATGATTTGTTTCAATTCCCTCAATCTTTTATATTGAGCTGATCTTAAATTTTGCGATCCAGCTGATATGAATATTTGGTACCTTTTTTCTGCTTCATTTTACTTTCTATTCTTTTGTCCTCCAGTAAGCTTGCATGGCTTTTTTTCATGAAGGGATTGTATTCAAACGACCTCCTCTTATTTTTCAGTTACAAATTTGGCTCCCAATCTCCGATTCTAACTTATCTGGACCAAGTTAAAAATCACACAACACCAAGTTATAGTCCAGCAGGTTTAATTGGAAGCACACTAGCTTTCGGAGCATCGGTCCTTCATCAAGTAATAGTGGAGGGCTCAATCCTAACACAGAATTTATCGCAAAAATTTACAGTGTGATGTAACTGAAATTATACATTGAAAAATTGATTGTGAAGTTTTGAATACCATGATAGATTTACTTCTTTCATGTGTAAATCACAAAACCTTTTTTAAAAGTTGCATTCTCAGGTTAGCTTTTAACAATGGGTGATAGCTAAACAACCTAATTTTGCTGCTCGTCGGATGCTGCCTGAATTGCTGTGCTCTTCCAGCACGACAGATCCAGAATCTGGTTTCCAGTATCTGCAGTCATTGTTTTTACCTAATATATTGAAGGTGTTAGCCCCCTGTGTTGTCTGTCTATGCCATGATGTTTAGATTGATTCTAATCTAAAAAGCGAGATAACGGAGTTTTACATGAATTCATGCAGTTTTTGAGTTCAGAGTTTACATGAATGCAAGCAGTTTTTATGCAAAGTACAATGTAACCCTGCAAGTACAAATTCACCCCACAAAATATGTGTG
>NC_057715.1:77947746-77956936 GCF_004010195.1 Chiloscyllium plagiosum
CTGTGTGGAGTTTGCACGTTCTCCCTGTGTCTGCGTGGGTTTCCTCCCACAGTCCAAAAATGTGCAGGTTAGGTGAATTGGCCATGCTAAATTGCCCGTAGTGTTAGGTGAAGGGGTAAATGTAGGGGAATGGGTCTGGGTGGGTTGCTCTTTGGAGGGTCGGTGTGGACTTGTTGGGCCGAAGGGTCTGTTTCCACACTGTAAGTAATCTAAAAAAAGTAATCTAATCTAATAAAAAAAATCTTCCCCACAACCCCTCTACTTGCCTTTAAACAACCGCCAAACCTCAAACAGATCATTGTTCATAGCAAGCTACCCGGCTCTCAGGACAACCCTGTCATGGTAGGCGCTGCAAGATGTGTCAGAGTGTGGACATAGATACCACCAATACCTCCCACCTTGTACATGGCATGTACTCATGTGGATCAGCCAATGTTGTCTATCTTATACGTTGCAGGCAAGGATGCCTTGAGGCATGGTACATTGAGGAAACCGAACAAAGGCTACGACAAGGGATGAATGGGCACCGCACAACAATCAACAGACAGCAGTGTTCCCTCCCAGTTGGGGAACACTTCAGTGGTCCAGGACATTCGACCTCAGACCTTCGGGTGACCATCCTCCAAGGCGGACTTCAGGACAGGCAGCAGCGAAAAGTGGCCGAGCGGAGGCTGTTGGTAAGTTTAGGAACAATAGGAAGGGCCTCAACTGGGACCTTGGGTTCATGTCACACTACAGGTGATCACCATTGCACTATACACATACACAGACACTCACACACACGCACAGACACCCACACTCACACATGCACCCCCTCACAGACGTAAGACACTCTACACTCACTACACACATACGCTTTCTCACACTCACAAACCCCAACCCAGACAGACACACACACACAGACAGGCAAAGACCCACATGCACACATATATTTTGTGAGGTGAATTTGTACTTGCAGGGTTACATTGTACTTTGATCAAAAACTGCATGGATTCATGTAGAACTCCATTATCTCACTTTTTAGATTAGAATCAATCTAAACATCATGGCATAGACAGAGAACACAGGGGGCTAACACCTTCAACATATTGTCTAGCTATCACCCACTGTTAACAGCTAACCCGAGAATGCAACTTTTAAAAAAGGTTTTGTGATTTACACATGAAAGAAGTGAAACTATCATGGTATTCAAACAGATAAAAGACAATCAATTTTTCAATGTATAATTTCAGTTACATCACACTGTAAATTTTTGCTATAAATTCTGTGTTAGGATTGAGCCCTCCACTATCACCTGAAGGAGCGACGCTCTGAAAGCTAGTGTGCTTCCAATTAAACCTGTTGGACTACAACCTGGT
This sequence comes from Chiloscyllium plagiosum, assembly GCF_004010195.1. Lineage (NCBI taxonomy): Eukaryota > Metazoa > Chordata > Chondrichthyes > Orectolobiformes > Hemiscylliidae > Chiloscyllium > Chiloscyllium plagiosum. The sequence goes on from NC_057715.1 coordinate 77,949,105, forward strand.
GTTGTGTGATTTTTAACTTTATACACCCCAGTCAAACACCAGCATCTCCAAATCACTTATCTGGACCAGGTTTATTCTCATGTCATTGTAAGGTTTTCCAAATTATTTATTCTTCATTCAGATCATAGGTGACAATGAAAAATGATGTACATTTGCAATTATTTACATTTTGACTTTGGATGCATAGTCACTAAATATATTTAAAGACACAACTGGATAGATTCAGGATACTATGTGAATGAAGGAAAATAGGAATAGCATAGAAACTTAGAGTTGGGGAAAAGATCATCAATGATCATAGCAAATTGTTTAGCAGGCTCAAAGGGTTGAATGGCCTATTGCTGATCCCATTTTTCATATTCTTATGCAGACTTAGATCATTTACCTGGTAAATGCTACTCTGGTCAGTTGTAAGGCTTTCTGTCTCTCTTATTTGGACTAGACATAGAACATATGGAACACCTTTGATACATGAGGAGTCCATGATAAACTGTACTTTGATGCATGGTTAATGGCTTCTTTTTTAACAGACAGTCTGCATACAACACACCTTTCATTATAGCTGGTGTCTACCAAAGGCAGCTTCAAACAGAGGTTGTAAGTACAGTTTTAATAAGAAGGGACTATATTACATGGGTGAAAGCTAATTAGAATAGAGACAGGAAAATCTGCCAAGATTCAGCTGTCTATTTGTTGTATTACAATTCCAAATGAAGAATTTTAAACATTAAAACACACTGCTCTCCTTCAGTTTTCTTCTCTACATTACAATGGGAAGAAGCAGGGGAAAGCAAAGAAAATTTCAGATTTATATAATGCAAAGATTGTGTTTTCCATTGAAATCACCCTTTCTATAATGATAGCATGTTTCTCAAAAAAAAAACAGTTCTTGGCAAGTGGGAAACAGGGGCAAAATTAAATTAAGTTGATTGTCAGTTCTGCATCGCCCTGGGAAGGTGGCAGTTATATTTTTTCCTTTAATCATTGCAGTCATTGTGTTTACTGTGTTTTTTTTTAAGAATGAAATTAGATACGGAATTCCCAGAATTTCATCTTAAAATGCTGAAGGAATGACAGTGTATGTTCAAATCAGGATGGTTCATGACTTGAAGGGGGACTTGCAGGTGATGTTTTCTCAGTGATGCTGCTGCTCATCTCTCTGAATGGTAGGAACTACTGGGAGGTAGTGTTAAAGTAAGTTGGTGAGCTGCTGTGGCATTCTGTAAATTGCACATACAGTCACAGTGCATGGAAGACAGAAAGGATAGATTGCTGAGTTCACTGTCAAGATGTAGATCAGGAATATAATTTGTGGTGAAGGTTGTCACTTACGAATGTTGTTATGCTTTAATTTTCAACAACAAACCATTTTCTTCAACCTCTTTCCCCTGTGGTCCTCTTCCTTCCTCTAGTGATTAGTGCAAGGAGCTCATGAATTTCTTTGGCAAGATTGAGACGATCTAATCAGTTGCCTCTGTTACGTCCCTCCCTTCCCCTAGCTCAGGGGATCAAAATACCTTGAACCCTGCCTATACCTCAGGCCTCCGGTGATGTCAGACCTGCTGAGTTTCTCCAATAATTCCTGTTTTTGTTTCAGGTCTCAGCTTGTTTTCTCCCCAAGTTTCTCAATTATTCTCCCTCACCCCAATTCGAAGTTTATCTTGTTCTTGTGTCCCACCTCCTGTTCTCTTTGCCCTATTTCAACTAAACAACTTCAAGCTTCCCTTCCTGCTCTCATGATAGCTGACATTGCTAACGATTCTCTCCCCCACATTCTGTCCTTCGCTCTCCCACATTCTGTCCTTCTCTCTTTCAAATTTATCATCACTCCTGTCCTCAAAACAAATCCATGCGTTCCTTGCGACTGCTGCCTCAACTCCAACTACCCCTTCCTCTACAAGTCTTTGAATGTGCTGATGTCTCCCACATTTGTGCCCTTCCTCTTCAGAATTCCATGTTTCAATCCTTCCAATCAGGCTTTCACCTCTGTCACACTATTGAAAAGACTTATCAAAGTCAAAAATGGTATTCAAAGTGACAGTGGGAAAAGAAAATTACCCTATCTTTTGACTTTTTCCCAGACTTTGATGCAATGCTTCTCCACAGTTATCCTTCTGGATAGCACTGCAGCCACTTGATTCCACTCTGATTCATATAATTCAGGGATTCAAGGAGTCAGAGCCATACAACATGGAAACAGATCCTTCTGTCCAACTAGTTCATGCCGATCATGCACTAAACTAAATTGGTCCCACCTGCCTGCACTTGGCCCGCATCCTTCTCAACATTTCCTACTCATGTTATCTAGATATTGCACCCGCATCCACCACTTCCTCTGGAAGTTCATTCAAAACACGAACCAGATGCAGTGTAAAAAAATTGCCCCTCATGTCTTTTCTAAATCTTTCTCCTCTCACCTTAAAAATATTCCTTCATAGTCTTGAAATCCCCAACCCTAGGGAAAAGACACCTGCCCTTCATCTTACCTATACCGCTTACAATTTTATAAACCTTAGTAAGGTCACTGCACAACCTCCTATGGTCCAGCTAAGTCCCAGCCAATCCAGCCCCTTCTTATAACTCACATCTCTATTCCCAGCAGTATCCTGGTCAATCTCTTCTGAACCTTCTCCAACTTAATAACATTCTTCCTACAACAAGGCAAACCAGAACTGGACACAGCACTCCAGAAGAAACCTCACTAACATACAACCTTGTACAACGTCAATGTAATATCCCAATTCCTATACTCAAAGGTCTGGACAATGAAGGCAAGCATGCTAAACACCTTAACAACCCTATCTCTATCTGATGCAAACTTCAAAGAATTATGTTAGAGACAAAAAAACCGCAGATGCTGGAATCCAAAGTCGAAAAACAGGAGGCAGGAAGAACACAGCAAGCTAGACAGCACCAGGAGGTGGAAAAACCAATGTTTTGGGTATTAACCCTTCTTCTGGACTAGTCTCCAGCCTCCTGTTTGTCTAGTCAAAGTATTACGTACCCGAACACTTAGGTCTCTACATCACTACCCAAAGCCCTACTTTTTAAGTCCTTGTTTTGTTTTACCAAAATGCAATACCTCACATTTAGCTAAACTAAACTCTGCCATTCTTCCTATGACTCTATGAGTTTCCCTGGCACTTGGCTGTGGCTACCTTAGTGTTTGCACCGTAGTGTCCTATTTGATTGAAATGAGGTTTCAAATACATAGCAGTATAATGACTAAGAGTGTCAATTTCCACTTTTACAACATTGTACACCATTGCTCCTTCAACACTTCTGCGGCTGAACCCCTCAGTGATGACTTTGTTACATACAGGCATGACTATTGTAATGAATTCTGGGCCAATCACCTAACTTCTACCAACCATATAATGGAGGTCATCCGAACACTGCTGCCCATGTGCTAACTTGCACTTTAGTGCTTTTCACTCATCATCCCTGTGCTTGGTGACGCACATTGTTACCTGGTTAGAAAATAATCTCAATGTATCATTCCCATCCTCATTTCCAAATCCTTCCATGACTGGAAATGTACCCTCCAACATATTTCTGCTAATTTGCTTTGTTCTCAAGTATGGCCACTTCTAATCTCCTCAACTTTGGTGGCCATGCCTTCACCTAACTAGGCTCTTAGCTCTGAAATTCATTAGAATTGTCTCTAAAACTACTGGGAATTTAGGTAAGGGTAGTGGTACATAAACTTTCTGTAGTCATAGCTAACTCAAAAGGATGTGGCTGTTGAAAGGTTTTACAAGCTACTCCTCAGGATTGGGACCGGAGTCTAACCTTTCTCAGCCTCATCATCAATATCCATACTTCCATCATAAAGCCAGTAGTGAAGATTTTGACTGATGATTGCATAGTGTTCAAGTATGAGTTCATAACTGAGTGAACATGGAGAAAATTCATGCTTGAAATGATAAATAGTAAGTAACATTTTGAGCCACAAAAATGCCAGACAATAGCTATGTTCATCAAGCAAGAATTTAACTATCCTCACTTGATTTCCAGTGGAGTTACCATTGCTGAATTATGCAAGTCACATCAATATCTGACCATGAACTCAACTGGATCAGCCATATGAATAGTGTGAGCAAAGGCTATGAATACTGCAGAAGTAACACATTTCCTGACTTTCCAAAGCATGTCCACCATCTAGAAGGTAAAATTCTGGAGTGTGATGGAATGTTGATGAATGCAGCACCAAAACAGTATGTTCGATACCATCCAGTTCAAAGCAGCCTGCTTGTTCTGAATCTTATCCAATACCTTAAACTTTCATTCAACCACTACTAGTATTCAGTGGCAGCGGAGTGTACTTTTTAAAGAATGCACTGCTGCAATTTGAATTGCTCCTTTGAGGGCACTTTCTGTACTATCTAGAAGCATACAGCAGCAGACACATCGGAACATACCATCAGCAACTTGCCCTCCAAACTATACAACACTGCTTTAGAACTATATCACTGTTGCTTCACCATTTCTGGGTCAAAGTCCTGGAAACCCCTCCTGAAGTGCTCAGTGAGTGTACCTACACAACATGGTAACTTATCATCACCTTTTCAAGGGCAATTAGGGATGGGCAATAAATATTGATCTTTCCAATGATTTACATATTTCATAAATTGATAAGAACAAACCTTCCTAATAAATGTGAATAACTGTCCAATTTTGCTGATCTGCTCCATTTCACAGAGCAGAATAGTTATGCATTGATGGCTGCTTTGTTGCCATCTCAAGCATCAAGTTCCTTATATTTTTTCTGATCCATCCAGTCTGCCAACTCCTCAAGTTGACTTGTTCCATCCTTCAGATATGCATATCTGTATTGGTGTTTGGTGGTGAACAGACATTATTACATGACATATTTGAAGCTCCTGTGTCAGGCCAACAATGAAAGAACAGGAACATACATTATAATGCTGTGTCTAACTCAAACCTTCCAAAAGAGATCACTTTAAAAGATACTTGTATAATTCAGTGTGTTGTTTATGTTATGTTGTATAAGTGTAAGTGGAAGAGAAATCAGAACCAAAGGCTGAATAACACTAACTCTGAATACCTAGCATTGTAATACTTTGCTTTTGTTTTAGCAATGTTAGTCATTCTGAACATTTAAATACAATAGGCATCCTATCTGAGAAGGAAGTGACCTTGGGAAGAATTTCAATGATGAAATAGGATCACTTTAATGAGGAACTAAACCTTAGCAGTTCTACATTAAAGCTTCCTACACCTTTAAGCTGAGGCAGGACTCTGACCCTGCTTCTGCAACAGCACCCTATTCCAATCCTCTCTTCAGTGATCAGCTCCTAAACGCAAAAAACACTGTCCGAAACTTGTCCAAAACATTTACAGGAGTCTGACCCTGGAAACTTTGCAGCGATCTACACTACAAGGGTGATGTGACCACCTACATTTATACAGTTGATCTAGGCTGGAAAATCCCAGCTTCCAAATCCTGCTTTCAAGTCACAATTATCTGATTGAAACACCAGATTTGTCCAAGCCCCCCTGCAACATGATCTTGAAGATTACAAAAACATGATCTGGACCTGTTATAATTCATTTAGTTGTTGGTTGTTCAAAGTTCTGAAGATAAGCATGCTTTGAAGACAGTAACTTCTCATAAATGCTGTGGGTTCTCTAAAACTATATGAAACAATGGAAAGCAAATCAGATTTTCTCATTACAAACATGTACAAGCTTTAGTTGGGTTATTTTAAGATCGTTTCTGTCAGAAGTTTAAAATATGTAAATTTAAACAATGTTTTGCAAACTTGTTATTTTTGGATATTAGATACTTTTTAAGAGAAAGAAAATTTAAAAATATCACAAAAATATACTAATCCATTTGCCATCTCTCCCCTCTTTACCTCTCACTCATTCACTGTCCCACTGCTAACCATTTAGCTCACCACCAATTATACTCTCAGACCATACATTTCACCACCGATCAAGTTTTGTAACACTCCTGCTTATGCTCCCTTTTCGAGTCCTTGGTGTGAGTGGCAAGAGGCAAAAAGCAACCTGTGGAGTGAGAGTGGCCTCAGCTTGCAAATTCCTGGAAGTATACTGTAAGCTCAAAAGATGGTAAACTGGTAAATCGGCAAGTGGAAGAGACCTCTCCAAAATGACACTGAATGAGTCGAGACCTTACACCAATCAATGTTAAAATAAATCGTGAAACTAAATGCGAATACCTGCCTCGTCAACTGACCCATATTAAATTGAAATGTTGTAAATGGGCCAATATTAAGTGGGAACTTACAATACACATTTTTTTCTTTTAATTCAGTAAGTAAAAACAAAGCAGGTGAGCTATAGCATGTGCCACTTACTAGACTTGACTGCATCAAGGAGCTTTAGAAAACCTGTTCAAACATGCTGGAACAAGCTGCAACATGCACAGAGGGAAACAAAGCGGGATTTTTACTTTAATTTTGCTTAAATTTCCTGACACAGAGCACTTTTTGGTTTAATATTTAAAAGGTTATATCAACTGAAATTACTGGAATGAATTCTTGAAACAGACTAGAAATTTAATTCGCTATATAAGTTTCATTTATCGTCAGAGCTCATTGGAATGTGCTGTGAGAGATTGAAATTCAACTTCCATTAGCTATCTTTTTGGAAGTTAATTTTGATCACTGTCCATCATTTCAAAAATCGCATATAGAAGTAGAGTGAATGGTGAACAAAGCTAATGATACAGAAATAATGATGTGTTCTAACACCCAAAAACTGAGCGTGTGTAAAATACCTTCCACTTTTCCAACATTTAGACATTCCAGATGGGAAATATCCTGCAGGATACTATCCTGTATCATGAACCTATAATGTACTTTATGAGAATTACTGTTTGCTGAAATCTCTCACTGCGAATTATTACTTGCTGAAGTCAATAATTATACAAAATATAGTGATGTACTTACATGCTGTATGCTCACTCACACTCGCCGACTTACCAGTTTGCTTGCAGCTTGTAGCACACCTCTGGGACCTTGCAAGTTGCTGCCACTCTCACTCCTCAGATTGCTTTTTGCCTCTTGGCCACTCACACCAAAGGCTACGGAGAGCAGGGCAATAAGCAAGAGGATCAAGAAACCTGATCAGTCAATCTTGTTTAATGGTTTAATCCTAAATTGAATCAGTAAATGTAAGTCGACCATTCAATAGTGCTGGCTTTAAAAGGAGCATGAAATTTCGCTACAAAGGGAGAGCGAGATCAATAGACCCCAAAGAGTTTGGAGGACTACTATTGCAGAACTGCATTCAACATTAGCGAAGTGACCAAAATCTTAAGTATGTTGCAAATGGGAAGTCAGTGTGGAAAAGGAGGAAAATGATGAGTACATTTTAATTGTAATCAGATTGTGCATATTGATTGGGGATTAACTTGCAAATAAGTGTAAGTAAATGGGAACTGACTTAAATTGAGATTGCTGGAGTGTGTGCTTGTGATGGGTATTTCTGCAAACAAAAGTGAATACCCCAGTTATCACCAGCAAAAAGGCTCCACTTCAATCATTCACTGTTTACTTTTTGTATTATAAGAGGTGCTGTTTTTTTGTGCATCTCCAATTATATTGGAAGCTGAAGTGGTAAGTATTTAATAGCATAGAACAAAACACAGTGTAAAATAAATGAATAAAAAAAGCAGTTCCAACAAACAAAAATCGAGATAAAAGTAACATAAATAACTAAGGTTATAATATAGTATGATAGGTTGTGTATCTGAACTACAGTACACAAGATTTTATAGAGAGTGAGATTGTCATATGCATATGCAGTAGATGGTTTTGTCTCAAACCTCTTTGGCATAG
>NC_057715.1:77956964-77963002 GCF_004010195.1 Chiloscyllium plagiosum
AGAGACTTGGATTGAGAGAGACACACACACAGACAGAGAGAGAGATGGCAAAAATGGACCTGGAAGAATTGGTGGAGGACAATCTATCGAATACAGGGCTGGTGGAGTGGAAGCTGAGAATGAAAGGAGGGAAGGATTAAAAACAGAAATTCAAGTAGTAAATCCAATACATTCTGGCAATTCACTGCTGTGAATCATTGGTTGAGTAAAAGGAATGAAGGTCAGATGTGTTTGTGTGGAAGGTAGCATCATCAAAATAGATGACAGAAAGAGAGGATGGAATGAAGTCCTTTTAGAAACTAATATATGAGGAAGTATAGTCAAGGCAGCTGTGACACTGTAGTGAATATTTGTTGATGGTCTCTATTTCTGGAGATGGAGAAGCCAAGGAAGGGAAGAAGAAGAGTCAGAGATGGACCAAGTGAATGTAACGGAAGGGTGGAAAAACGTGGATGCTTCAAAAACCCTGTTGAGTTCAGTTTTCTTCATGTGCAAGTCATATTATGCCCCAAACCATTTCCTCTACTGGTAAAATGGGAACCATCAACAACTAGGACAGGATTTTAAAATCTGAATCCCAAAGGTTTGCAAAACCTCCACAATTTCATGAAAATTGTGTATGTCATCATGCAAGACACCAAAAACATTCCAGAAAATAATGGGAAGCAAATTTCTGGGGAGAATGAGGAACTTAAAAAAAAAATCAGTTTAGGTAAAGAAATATTATTACAGAAATTAACGTGACTAAGTAGTGATTTGTCAAACTACATCCTGGGGTTTTAAAACAACTAGGTGCAGATTTTGAGTACATTGTTTTTGAACTTATGAAATTCCCTAGATTTTTTAAAAGGGAACACATTTTGTTGGACATTTTCACCTAACACCAATCAGGACAACTTGCACGAACACTACTGTAAAGGGGAAAATCAACATGTGCACTATATGAGAAGAGTGCTGAAAAGTTGACAAGTGGAGTCCGAATGATGGAGGCATTGCCATCAAGAATACACCAGTTAATGAAATAATTGACAGAATTCACTGGTTCACTTCTTCGGGCATTGTCATGACCAATCACAGTTAACCAGGCTAGTTTAAAATTTGGGCAGAGCCTGGCAATTAACTTTCTAACATCATCAACTAGTGTATTCTCCATACTCTAAGTTCATGAGGAAGTATTTAAGTAAATGTTGGACAGAGATAAAGCGACAGTATTGAAACACTGATCACCCAAAACTTCGATGACAGCAGCTCTCCAATAGTACAATATGTATTCTTTTTGATCTTCTAAGTGTTGGTTGATCCTAACATCTCAAGATGACAAATTGTCATCAGAAGTAATAAATTAGAATGGTGAATATTATTGCTCACAATACAACAGTAGAATATTCCAAACACATCTCAGTTAATCATAGGTGCTAACTTAAGAAAGACATCAAGCTCAATGCAGATAATTCATCATTAGGAATCAGGGCAAAAGCAAGAGAGTAAAATAAAAGGATTACTATCCTGATTACATAGCTGGTACATAGAAGCTGGGATGTAGGAGCTGAGACTGACCAGTGATGCAACTTGAACAGTATTAAACATGAGAATCAAATCTGTGTCTTGGAGTATTTTATCACACTACAGGTGTTACTTAAAGTTACATCGGTTGCTGTTGTTTTTCAATTAACCTCTTGAATTATGATGCAACTGGAAACAAGTACAGAAATGGTTTCAGAAAAAATCTGGTCCAGAGGCTCAGTTGGTAAATGTATGGACTAAAATGTGCTAATCAAGATATCTCAGGATTGATCCTCACTCCTCGTGCTGAATTTGCTTATATTTTCGAAGTTATCGGTAAGGCCACTAAATCACCTCATGGAGCCAGCCTCTCCTCTTGATCGTTCTAAATCATGCAAGAGCTTTGATGCAAGATAGGAACAGCAGCAGGTCTTGCTGTAATGACTCATAATAAACAGGCTGTTCTACTAATGCCAGAAAAGAAAACTTTTTTTTTTAAAAAAGTGAACATGCTGAATAAAAGCAACATATGAATGACATATCAAAGTTTTATAATAGGTTACTGATCCAGACAAAACTGTGTTCTTAAGCACGTTTTAGTAATGGTGGATTAACAAAAATACAGTGCTGCGTGAGTAAATTATTTCTTTGAGCCAGGAAACTGGATTGATCCTTTGCCACATTTCTTTCCCAAAACTTCAAAATCTAAATTAATTAACCAATAAAGCTAACGATGAATAATCCAGATGATGTCATTCTATTGTTCGATAGTCAATCTGAAAGGTTAGGTCATATTCTCGGCAACATCAGTGGCAGTTATAGCACCTTTACTATCCCACGCCATTCTTCACCTTGATAAAGGCAAGGTGACCTGCACACCCACACTCTACACAGATGATTTTTCAAAAGGAAAATCTCAGAATAAACACAGTGCAAAGTCAAATACCAATACTCACGTGCAAAATTAAAAATGCCATTACAAAAATAATTAAACAGAACATAGCCCATAGCATATGGAAACATAATTCAAACTGATATGTGGTTAGTTAAATGGTAATCAATGACATAATCTGCATTACACTGCATGCAGTTAGATTAATTTTCCAATACCTGAAAACAGCAAAACACAAAGTGAAGTCAATAATTTCTATTAGCCATAATTATTTTCAAATGTTATGACTGACTTAATTAATGTACTTCTCTGTTATCCAAAACAACTATTTGAAGTTTTAGATGATTCGGTTTCTCCCTTACCCTAGTAACTGTTTGAGGCTAAATCAGACAGTCCATCATTTTGGTGTCATGCTTAACCTTGAAACCTTCCAACTATTAACTCGCACCTTGGGTGGCACAGTGACTCAGTGGTTAGCACTGCTGCCTCACAGCACCATGGACTCAGACAGTCACCTATGGCTGGAATTGAACCTATGTGGAGTTTTCACATTCTCCCTATGCCTGTGTGGGTTTCCTCCAGGCACTTGGGTTTCCTCCCATAGTCCAAAGATGCACAGTTTAGGTGGATTGGCCACTGGAATTGCAGGGTTACAGTGATAGGTTAGAGGAATGGTTCTCCGTGGGATTCTTTTCAGAGGGCCAGTGCAGACTCAATGGGCTGAATGGCCTGCTTCCACACTGTAGGAATTCTATGAACTACATATCTCTGTCATCAATAGAACTGCCTATTTCTAATTTCACCTTTTCTCTTCCAGAAGACATTATCTAAAACTCTCTCAACCCTTCTTTCACATCCAAATGGTTCACTTCTGACTCCTCCCTTCCCTTCCTTGACATCTGTTTCCATTTCTGGGGTAGGCTAACTTTCAATAACCATTACAAACCTCCCGACTCCCATTTTTACCCTGATAATACATTCTCACAACCTTTTCCCTATATGGATTCCATTCCATTCTCCTAGTTCCGCCATGTCTATCACATCTGTTCTGATGAAGTCACCTTGCACAGGCGAACTCAGACATGTACACTTCTTTCATCAATCAAGGATTTCCTGTCACTGTGGTCAGCAGAGCCCTCATCTGTGCCTGATCCATTTCCTGCACCTAACCTCATCCCTTCAGGTCCATCTCATAATGAGGCAAGGGTCCCCCTTGACCATATTTTGCCCTCACCACCAGCCTTCGCATCCAAAAACTCACAAGCTGCCATTTCCTTCCCCTTCCTTGTCAGCTTTCCACAGAGACCATTCTTTCTCAGACACCCTGGTGCAATTTTCTTCCACTCCCAAAACTTCCTTACACTCTTGGTACTTTTCCATGCAATCACAGAAGATACCTATTTACCTCCTCTATCCTCACTGCCCAAGGTGCCAGAAAAACCTTCTAGGTGAAGCAGCAATTTACCTGCATTTCATTCAGTCTAGTCTGCTATATTCATTGCTCAGAATGCCCCCCTTATGTTGGAGAGATGAAATGCAGATTGGATGACTCCTTTGCAGAATACCTCTGCTCCATCTGTAAAGTTGACCCTAAGCTTCCAGATGCCTGCTCATTCAACTTAATACCATGTTCCCATACCGATGTTTCTGTCTCAAGCCTGCTGCAGTGCTCCAGAGAGGGCTCAGTGCAAGTTGGAGGAACAATGCTTCAACTTCTTTCTAGGTACCTTACAGCCTTCAGGACTTAACACTGAGTTTAACAATTTCAAAGCATAAACACTCCCCTCCATGTTTACTATCCTTGATTTTGGTTCTGCGTGGATTGCACCCACAAAGCCAACCCATTGTCAACTATTCACATTTCTTATGAGCTCCCATTCAGCATTTTCTTCTCTTCCAGCTTCTATTCTTTTGCCTGCATCTCTTTTTTCACACACTCTGTGGACACAGTCTCCATCTAGCTGACTCACTCCTTCTCCCTCATCCACCAGCAACAGCATAAACACCATTTCCAAGTTGCGATTTTTCAGATTTCCAGCATCCATGGTTTATTGTTTTACTTAAAATGACTTAGGAGAATTACCTGTACAGAGCAGTCAGCCAGAGTTCTTATTTATTTTAAAGCTACTAGCACATTTTTTTACTTTTGTTTTAGATTTCATAATGTTGTAATTAATCTGAAGCAGGTGAATAAAAGACCAAACCAACTGCAAACAGACCTTGGACTTTTAAATAAAGTAAGTGCATACAGGAAAATGTTTGGAATGGAAGTCATTTTCTTTCATTTATAGGATCAGCACAATTAAATATATACAATTCAGATAAGGGGAGAAATTTATGAAAAAAATTTACATAGAAACACCATTTATTTCAGTTAGAATAGGTATCCAGACGGTATCTTTTACAACCTTAGACATCCCAAACTATTTTACATCTAATTAAATGCTTTTTCTTGCAATGCAGTCACTGTCATAATAAAGAAATGTTACAACCAATTTTTGCACAGCTAGTTCCCACAAATAGCAATAAGATAATCTGCATTACTGATGTTGGTTTAGAAATAAATGTTGGTGATAAACCTCATGGAATCCTTTACCAGACATGGCAGACAGGACCTTGATTTGACATCTCTCCTAAAAGATGGAACCTCTAACAATGCATTGACATGTCAGTCTATGTTAGAATTAGGGACAAGGAGAACCAGACAGCTCCACTGAAAGAAGTGGTTCAAAAGGAGCAAGCACTTCAGCAAATTTCCTACTTTAATTTGTTAACCTACATCTAATACTTGGAAGGATAACTTGGAGTAAAAAGTAATGCTCTTAAAATTTCATAAAAACATTAGCTTGGTCTGCTCAAAGTGAGTGAATTGATTCCCACATATCTATCCAGTTTTGCATCTTAGAATCATAGAGTCATAGAAATGTACAGCATGGAAATAGACCCTTCGGTCCAACCCGTCCATGCCGATCAGACATCCCAACCCAATCTAGTCCCACCTGCCAGCACCTGGCCCATATCCCTCCAAACCCTTCCTATTCATATACCCATCCAAATACCTCTTAAATGTTGCAATTGTACCAACCTCCACCACTTCCTCTGGCAGCTCATTCCATACACGTACCACCCCCTGCGTGAAAACGTTGCCCCTTAGGTCTCTTTTATATCTTTCCCCTCTCACCCTAAATCTATGCCCTGGAGTTCTGGACTCCCTGAACCCAGGGAAAAGACATTGCCTATTTATCCTATCCATGACCCTCATAATTTTGCAAACATCAATAAGGTCACCCCTCAGCCTCCAACGCTCCAGGGAAAACAGCCCCAGCCTGTTCAGCCTCTCCCTACAGATCAAATCCTCCAACCCTGGCAACATCCTTGTAAATCTTTTCTGAATTCTTTCAAGTTTCACAACATCTTTCCGATAGGAAGAAGACCAGAATTGCACACAATATTCCAACAGTGGCCTAACCAATGTCCTGTACTGCCGCAACATGATCACCCAACTCCTGTACTCAATACTCTGACCAATAAAGGAAAGCATACCAAACGCCTTCTTCACTAACCTATCTACCTGCGACTCCACTTTCAAGGAGCTATGAACCTGCACTCCAAGGTCTCTTTGTTCAGCAACACTCCCTAGGAC
>NC_057715.1:77963233-77964723 GCF_004010195.1 Chiloscyllium plagiosum
CAGTCTCCCATGGGGAACCTTGTCGAATGCCTTACTGAAATCCATATAGATTACATCTACTGCTCTGCCCTCATCAATCCTCTTTGTTACTTCTTAAAAAAACTCAATCAAGTTTGTGAAACATGATTTCCCACGCACAAAGCCATGTTGACTATCCCTAATCAGTCCTTGCCTTTCCAAATACATGTACATCCTGTCCCTCAGGATTCCCTCCAACAACTTGCCAACCACCAACATCAGGCTCACCGGTCTATAGTTCCCTGGCTTGTCCTTACCGCCATTCTTAAACAGTGGCACCACGTTTGCCAACCTCCAGTCTTCCGGCCCCTCACCTGTGACTATCGAAGATACAAATATCTCAGCAAGAGGCCCAGCAATCACTTCTCTAGCTTCCCAGAGTTCTCAGGTACACCTGATCAGGTCCTGGCGATTTATCCACCTTTAACCGTTTCCAGTCATCCAGCACTTCCTCCTCTGTAATATGGACATTTTACAAGATGTCCCCATTTATTTCCCTACAGCCTATATCTTCCATATCATTTTCCACAGTAAATACTGATGCAACATACTCATTTAGTATCTGCCACATTTTCTACAGCTCCACACAAAGGCCACCTTACTGATCTTTGAGGGGCCCTATTCTCTCCCTAGTTAGCCTTTTGTCATTAATGTATTTGTAAAAACCCTTTGGATTCTCCTTAATTCTATTTGCCAAAGCTATCTCATGTCCCTTTTTGCCCTCCTAATTTCCCTCTTAAGTACACTCCTACTTCCTTTATACTCTTGTAAAGATTCACTCGATCTATCCTGTCTAGACCTTGCATATGTTTCCTTCTTTTCCTTAACCAAACCCTCAATTTCTTTCATCATCCAGCATTCCCTATACCTACCAGCGTTTCCTTCCACCATGACAGGAATATACTTTCTCTGGATTCTTGTTATCTCATTTCTGAAGGCTTCCCATTTTTCAGCCATCCCTTTTCCTGCGAACATCTGCCTCCACTCAGCTTTTGAAGGTTCTTGCCTAATAGCGTCAAAATTGGCCTTTCTAAAATTTAGAACTTCAACTTTTAGATCTGGTCTATCCTTTTCCATCATTATTTTAAATCTCATAAAATTACGGTCGCTGGCCCCAAAGTGCTCTCCCACTGACACCTCAGTCACCTGCCCTGCCTTATTTCCCAAGAGTAGATACATCCACATACTGAATCAGAAAAATTTCTTGGATGCACTGAACAAATTCCTCTCCATCTAAACCTTTAACACTATGGCAGTCCCAGTCTATGTTTGGAAAGTTAAAATCCCCTAGCATAACCACCCTATTATTCTTACAGATAGCTGAGATCTCCTTACAAGTTTGTTTCTCAATTTCCCTCTGACTATTAGGGGGGTCTATAATACAATGCCAATAAGGTGATCATCCCTTTCTTATTTCTCAGTTCCACCCAAATAAATTCCCTGGATGTATTTCCGGGAATATCCTCCCTCAG
>NC_057715.1:77964880-77967477 GCF_004010195.1 Chiloscyllium plagiosum
ATCTCTTTCCTCACTATCTCCCTGGGTCCCACTCCCCCACCTTACTAGTTTAAATCCTCCCGAGCAGTTCTAGCAAATTTCCCTGCCAGTATATTAGTCCCCTTCCAATTTAGGTGCAATCCGTCCTTCTTGTACAGGTCACTTCTACCCCAAAAGAGATTCAATGATCCAAAAATGTGAATCCTTCTCCCATACACCAGCTCCTCAGCCATGCATTCATCTGGTCTATCCTCCTATTCCTGCCCCCACTAGCTCATAGCACTGGGAGTAATCCAGATATTACTACCCTTGAGGACCTACTTTTTAAAATTTCTGCTTAACTCTCTGTAATCTCCGTTCAGAATTGCAAGAATAAGAAGCATTCAAACTATATATTGCACAGGACAGTGAAATTAATTTCTCCTTCTGCCTTCCCTGATGAGATATCTTCACTCAAATCTCAGGCTATCGCCCTTTGTTGCACAATTTTTATTCATGATCTATCCTTGTTCATGATTTCACCAAATGGATGGAATAATATAATTGTGCCAAATCTGAAATTAGGTTTGTGTCAGGATCCCTTTTGCAAATTGAACTAAATTCCTCAAACTCTCTCTATGTTTCCATATTTGATATTTGATGGATGTTGTCTTAAAAAATAAAAAGACAGTATTGCAAGTGACTGCATCAACCAGATTCCCCTGACAGCTGATATGTATCTCAGCCATCTAATGCACCCGTAAGCTCATTGTTGAACACAAACTAACTACACTTTCTTTTGTTTCAGTCTTGCTACAATTTTTCAATACACAAATGCAGCTCACCTGAAAGGACATTGTCACCACCTAAAAAAAACAAAACAGAACAACATTACATCAGCAAGCACTTCTAAAAACATTAAAAAATGATTTTAGATCTGAGTATGGATCAAATAACCAGATACTTATTCCTACTTACAGCTAATACATTAAATGTCCTTGGTTCAAAAGATAAATCTATTATTTTACCAAATCCTTTTGTTTTGGGAGGAGTGTGCATTGGATGTTATTTACATGAACCTGTTCCAGCTATCTGATAAAGCCCCTCAGAAGAGAAAGTTAACCAAAACTCAACTCTCTGAAATTGAAGGCAAATGAATGATCTGGTGAAATTGGCTGAATGGAAAGAGAAAGATGAATGCAGACTACCCAACTGAATATTGTATACATGTTTATGAAACTATAATTATTTTACTGTTTTTTGCAATGAGATGTCATAAATTTACCTGCATTTTATCGAATTTCACCAGAAAATTAATTCATGCGTGAAACAAAGTACAGAAATTTCAGATTGTAAATATGAAAATTAGAAGAGAATGCATTTATTTGATCGTGAAATAACTGCACAGAGGCCAACATACAATCACTAAGTCACCCTTTATTTAGATGTGCAGAGTACACTGGCTATGACCAGCCAGCTCCGAGTCAGTCCCTGAAGTCAGGAGACTTTCTGAATCCTCAGTTTTTATCTGTTAGCCAGGGTTCCCTGATCGGCCCAGGTTAACAACCCCAATCAAGGATCACAGTCAATGAGATCCACATGGTTCCAATCAGTACACGCTATGTAGCTATCGCGAGAAACTTGGAACTTTCAGGATTTAGCGTCAATCTCTGTATTAAATGAATAGTGATATGGTATCAGTTAAGGTTTTATCAGCTAGGGTATTTATTGAACTTTTATTTAAAGTCTAATGCCATGTCTGTTGAATAAATGTTGAAATCTATTAAAAACTATGGCTAACAAAACACAAATGAAGGTTAAAGCAATCGATTCATGAGGAGTATTTTCTCTCTAGTTTCTTAGAATTCTTCAAACCAAGAAATTTATAATAGTTATTTTTTGTTAACATTTCGAGAAAATATAGATGGCTGCTCATCCAAAACAATATTAAAATAAATATGACTGAACTGGCAAAGTTACAAATAAAAGAACGTTCAACAAAATCCAGAATTACCTTGGGCATCATGTTTCAAATGCATCTCTAAGAGAACAATCAATGGTTCTAATAATGCAAACCAATCTAACAGCCAAGTTAGTTAAACAGATCAACTGCCAACATTTCACTTTGAAACACATGCAAAATTGAAAGTAAAATATGACCAGTTTGTGAATACAACATTCAAGTTACACTTACTGCTACAATAAAAAACTGCTCCCTTATGTCTTTAACAGGCAGTCATAGGCATGAACACTCGACTGACATTTGTAAATGCCAAAAACAACAAGTTTTAAAGATTGAAGAGCAGAGGATTTAGGGAGTCAATTACTGTGTGTGGAGCACAGGCAAATAAAACCATAGCCTCTAACGGTAGAAGTGAAGGCAGACACACAACAGGCTGGAATTAGAGATGGAAATGTGTTGCTGGAAAAGCGCAGCAGGTCAGGCAGCATCTAGGGAACAGGAGAATCGACGTTTCAGGCATTAGCCCTTCTTCAGGAATGAGGAAAGTTGGTCCAGCAGGCTAAGATAAAAGATAGGGAGGAGGGACTTGGGGGAGGGGCGTCGGAAATGTGATAGGTGGAAAGAGGTCAAGGTGAGGGTGATAGGTCAGACGGGGGTGGGGGCGGAGAGGTCGGGA
>NC_057715.1:77970789-77977359 GCF_004010195.1 Chiloscyllium plagiosum
ATTTCCGACGCCCCTCCCCAAGTCCCTCCTCCCTATCTTTTATCTTAGCCTGCTGGACCAACTTTCCTCATTCCTGAAGAAGGGCTAATGCCCGAAACGTCGATTCTCCTGTTCCCTAGATGCTGCCTGACCTGCAGCGCTTTTCCAGCAACACATTTCCATCTCTGATCTCCAGCATCTGCAGACCTCACTTTCTCCTCCAGGCTGGAATTAGAGGAAATAGGAGGCTGCAGTGATAGGGATAATCTAGGCCAGTGGGTGTCAGGCTAGAAGATTGGACTGAATGGAAAAAAAATACAGAAAGACTAAAGGATTAGTGAGGTGGAAAAAAATGAGTATGAAAGAGAAAAAAAAGAAAGTCAAGTCATAGAGATGTACAACATGGAAACAAACCCTTCTGTCCAACTCATCCATACCGACCAGATATCCCAAACCAATCTAGTCCCACCTGCCAGCACCTGGCCCATATCTCTCCAAACCCTTTCTATTCATATACCCATCCAGATGCTTTTTAAATATTGCAATTGTACCAGCCTCCTCCACTTCCTCTGGCAGCTTGTTCCATACACATACCAACTTCTACGTGAAAAAATTGCCCGTTAGGTCTCTTCTATATTTTTCTCCTCTCATCCTAAACCTATACCCTCTAGTTCTGGACTCCCCCACCCCAGGGAAAACACTTTGTCTATTTATCCTTTCCATATCCCTCATAATTTTGCAAACTTCTAGAAGGTCACCCCTCAGCCACCAAACAGCCCTGTTCAACCTCTCCCTATAAGCTCAAATTCTCCAACCCTGGCAACATCCTTCTAAATCTTTTTTGACCCCTTTCAAGTTTCACAACATCCTTCCAATAGGAAGGAGACCAGAATTACATGCAATATTCCAAAAGTGGCCTAACCAATGTCCTGTACAGCCCCAACATGACCTCTCAACTCCTGTACTCAATATTCTGACCAATAATGGAAAGCATACCAAAGCCTTCTTCCCTATCCTATCTACCTGTGACTCCACTTTCAAGGTGCTATGGAGCTTGCACTTCAAGGTCTCTTTGTTCAGCCACACTCCCTAAGACCTTACCATTAAGTGTACGGGTCTTGCTAAGATTTGCTTTCCCAAAATGCAGCACCTCGCATTTATCTAAATTAAATTCCATCTGCCACTTATCAGCCCATTGGCCCATCTGGTCAAGATCCCATTGTAATCCGAGGTAACCTTCTTTGCTGTCCACTACACCTCCAATTTTGGTGCCATTTGCAAACTTACTAACTATACCTCTTATGGTCACATCAAACCATTTATATAAATGATGAAAAGTAGTGGACCCAGCACCGATTCTTGTGGCAATCCACTGGTCACAACCCTCCACCATCACCCTCTGTCTTCTACCTTAGAGTCAGTTCTGTATCCAAGTGGCTAGTTTTCCCTGTATTCCGTGAGAATACAAAAAATATAAAAACAGGTGGCTGAATGAATCAACATAGTAAACATTGATTCCATAAAAAGTGAGCATGAAAAATTAATAATGGAAAATAAGAAGCTGGCAGATGAATTGAACAGGGATTTTACAACAATCTTCACTGTAGGTATTACCAGTACATCCAAGAAATAGCTGCAAATTAGGAGTTAGAATGCACAGAGGAAGGAGCTCAAGAAAATCACAATTAGCAACAAAATGGTGGGGCTGCAGGCTGACAAGTGCCCAGGTCCTGATGGACGTCATCCTCATGTCCTAAAAGAAGTAGCAAACAAATTAGTAGATGCGCTCATTTTAATTGTCTAAAATTTGCTAGAATTGGGAAAAAAATTGTTAGATTTGAAAACAGCACATATTATTTAAAAAGGGAGACAGAAAGCAGGAAACTACAGAACAGTTAGCTTAACATCTGTCATCGGGCAGGTTTTAGAAACTATTATCAAACATGCTACAGCAAAGCATTTGTCAAACGGTCGAGGTAATCATAAGACCATAAGGATACAGAAGCAGAATTCAGCCCATCAAGTCTGCTCCATATAATCAGGCAGAATTAACAAAAGAAAAGAAATCAAAATGATGTTTAATTAATTTATTGGAATTCTTTAAGGCAGTAATATCTGATCGATGTACTGTACCTTGATTTCCAGAGGCAGTTAATATGGTGCCACATCAAAGGTTATTATGAGAAATAAAATCTCATGGATTAGGGGGTAAAATATTGGCATAGATAGAAGATTGAGGAGAAAGTGAGGTCTGCAGATGCTGGAGATCAGAACTGAAAATGTGTTGCTGGAAAAGCGCAGCAGGTCAGGCAGCATCCAGGGAACAGGAGAATCGCGTTTCCGGCATAAGTCCTTCTTCAGGAATCCTGAAGAAGGACTTATGCCCGAAACGCGATTCTCCTGTTCCCTGGATGCTGCCTGACCTGCTGCGCTTTTCCAGCAACACATAGATAGAAGATTGGCTGGTTAACAGGAAAAAGAGACTACAAAATATTACAAACACTGTGCCACAGGGTTCAGTGCTGGGTGTCAATTTTTACAATGAGTGCGAGTGACTTGGATGACGGAATCAAAAGACAAATTGCTACATTTGCTGATACAAAGATAAATAACAAATTAAGTTTTCTAGAGGGAGGTGATGGCATAGTGATATAGTAATTAGATTAATATTCCAGGGATCCATGCTAATATTCCAAATACATAGTGTGACTCCCATTCTGACACATGGTGAACTTTGTACTCAATTCATAAATTTCAAATTATAATCTAGCTAATGGTGTCCCTGAAATCATAAATTATTGTAGAAATCCACATCATTCATCAGCATATTTTAGGGAAGGAAAATCTAGTGTCTTCATCTGGCTTGACCAGTGCCATAGCAATGTGGTTGATTCTTGACTTTCTTCTGAAACAGCCTTGCAACCCTCTCCACTGCATGTAACTATGACAAAGTCTCACAAAAGAAATGAAACTAGATGGACCATCCTGCATCAACAAATGGATCAGAAATGACAATGGCGTACATAGTTTTATTGACACTGCAAAGTCTCCATATTAACATCTGTGGGATTGTGCAACTGGGAAAGCTGTCTCACAGAAGACTCAAACAACTGCCTGATGGAGTCATTCTCACAGAATCATAAACTTCATCCAATGTCCCGGGCTCAACCAACACCAACTCTGAGGTAAAAACAATGACTGCAGATGCTGGAAACCAGATTCTGGATTAGTGGTGCTGGAAGAGCACAGCAATTCAGGCAGCATCCGAGGACAGGAAAAATTGATTTTGCCTGTCCTCGGATTTTGCCTGTCCTCGGATGCTGCCTGAACTGCTGTGCTCTTCCAGCACCACTGATCCAGAACACCAACTCTGAACCTGTCCTGTTCCACTGACAGTGCAGACATAGACATACCAGTGCTGGCGGCACTGTATTTTGGTGTTGGGAAGGATTTGTCCGGCAGTCATCAAAATTGGAGTGGTGCTGGAAAAGCACAGCAGGTTAAGCAGCATCCGAGGTGCAGGAAAATCGACGTTTCCAGCAAAAGTCCTTCATTAGGAATGAGGCTGGGAGCCTCGGGGGTGGAGAGATAAATGGGAGGGGGATGGGGCTGGGGAGAAGGTAGCTGAAAGTGCAATAGGTGGATGGAGGTGGGGGTAAAGGTGATTGGTCAGAGAGGTGGGTGGAACAGATACGTGGGAAGGAAGAGTGACAGGTGGGACAGGTCACTAGGACAGTGCTGAGCTGGAAGGATGGAACTGCGGTAAGGGGAAATGGGGAAACTGGTGAAGTCCACATTGATGCCATGGGATTGAAGAGTCCTGAGGCAGAAAATGAGGCGTTCTTCCTCCAGGTGTCAGGTGGTGAGGGAGTGGCGGTGGAGGAGGCCCAGGACCTACGTGTCCTTGGCAGAGTGGGAGAGGAAGTTGAAATGTTCAGTCACGGGACGGTGGGGTTGAATGGTGCGGGTGTCCTGGAGATGATTGCTGAAGCACTCTGTGAGAAGGCGTCTGGTCTCCCCAAAGTAGAGCAGACTGCATCGGGAGCAACGGATACAATAAATAACATGTTGGAAATGGCAGGTGAAACTTTGATGGATGTGGAAGGTTCCTTTGGGGCCTTGGACTGAGGTGAGGGGGGAGATGTGCTTGCAGGTTTTGCAATTCCTGCGGCGGCAGGGGAAGGTGCCAGGAGGGGAGGATGGGTTGTTAGGGGCGTGGACCTGATCAGGTAATCGCATAGGGAACAGTCTTTGCAGAAAGCGGATAGGGGTGGAAAGGGAAATATATCCCTGGTGGTGGTGGAAATGTCGGCCAATAATACGATTTATGCAGAGGTTGGTGGGTGGAAGGTGAGTACCAGTGGGGTTCTTATTGCAGTTGGAGGGGTGGGGTTCAAGGGCGGAGATGCATTGGAGGGCATCTTCAACCACGTGGGAGGGGAAATTGCGGTCTTTAAAGAAGAAGGCCATCTAGTGTGTTCTGTGGTGGAACTGGTTCACCTGGGAGTAGATGCAGCAGAGATGGAGGAATTGGGAATACGGGATAGCATTTTTGCAGGAGATAGGGTGGGAGGAGGTGTAATCCAGGTAGCTGCGGGAGTCGGTGGGTTTGTAGAAAATGTCAATGTTGATTCGGTCATCGTTGATGGAGATGTCGAGGAAGGGGAAAGGAAGTGCCAGAGATGGTCCAGGTGAACTTAAGGTCGAGGTGGAATGTGTTGGTGAAGTTGATGAACTGTTCAACCTCCTCATGGAAGCACGAGGTGGCGCCAATGCAGTCATCAATGTAGCAGAGGAAAAGGTGAGGAGAGGTACCAAGTATAACTCTGGAAGATGGACTGTTCTACGTAGCTGACAAAGAGGCAGGCATAGCTGGGGCCCATGTGGGTGCCCATGGCTACCCCTTTCATTTGGAGGAAGTTGGAGGATTCGAAGGAGAAATTGTTCAGGGTGAGTACCAGTTCAGCCAAACAAATAAGAGTGTTGAGGGTGAGGCTACTATATTCCCAGCCCCACCGCCCTCCCGTTTATCTCTCCACCGCCGAGGCTCTCAGCCTCATTCATGAAGAAGGGCTTTTGCCCGAAACATTGATTTTCCTGCTCCTCGGATGCTGCCTGACCTGCTGTGCTTTTCCAGCACCTCTAGTTTTGACTCTAATCGCCAGCATATGCAGTAGCCACTTCTGCCTCGTCGTCAAAATTAACTTGAGACTCCACGCTATCTGATAGCATCAAATAGGGCTGATTATCACCTCCAAGCCCCAACCCCAGCCCCCAGGTGCTGAAACATTTTGAATACCATTAGGAGAACACACATGACCATGCCGATCATATAAAAACCTATCTGGTTCATAAATGTTCCTTCGGGAAGGAGAACTGCATACACATGATTTCAGCCCCACAGTAATGTGGTTGATCCTGAACTGCACACTGCAATAGCTTAGCAAGCCATCTAGCTCAGGGGCAACAAATGCTGGACAATGCAACGATGCTTACATTACATCAATAAACAAACATTTTCATTTTTAATTACTTATACATTTAATTTTAAAACTTTGAAGCCTGCAGCTTTAATGGATTTGAAACAAAACTGGTGATAATCAAAAAGTGAAAACTTCAGATACTCAGAGTATGCAGCAAGTTGCACGAATAATTATCACAAAATATTAAACTTACCGCCTGTACATTCCTGAATAACTGAGAACAGGAAATCTCGAGGAGTCATGAATAATTCACCCTCATATTCAATTGAGGCAAATTGTTTGAAACGTTGTTTGCAAGTTGCAGCACAGCCATATTCTTCTTTAGTATCTTCTTTAATGGTATTCTGGACCTAAAAACAGAAATAAAAAGACCATTCATTAAATTTCAGAATCTAACTTCGTATATCTTTGTTCTCATACATTATTAATTAACCATTGCTATAATAAGCAAGCACCTATTTGAACATATTACGACAGGCATTTTCTGTCTATCTGCAGTTTATTGGTGGGTTGATTTACTTGGGGGTGCAGCATAGTACATGTGGAGGCTTGTGGAGCATACAGAAGATTGAAGGTTAAGACATACAACAGATGACAAGGTTGCTGGTGGAGATGGAAGCAGCGGGGCACCATTTGTGTGGGGGCATGGTGTTTGCTTGAG
Organism: Chiloscyllium plagiosum; assembly: GCF_004010195.1. Lineage (NCBI taxonomy): Eukaryota > Metazoa > Chordata > Chondrichthyes > Orectolobiformes > Hemiscylliidae > Chiloscyllium > Chiloscyllium plagiosum. The sequence continues at coordinate 77,976,913 of NC_057715.1, forward strand.
AAAATGAACAACAGAAGATGAGAGGAGCCTAATAACAAGTTATTAGGCTCCTCTCAAAGCCCTCCGCTTCTTTCTTTCCCGCCGTACCGACCAGTACCCTTCCACAGACACCCTCCTTCGACTGACTGAACTGGTCCTCACCCTGAACAACTTCTCTTTCCAATCCTCCCACTTCCTCCAAACGAAAGGAGTAGCCATGGGCACCCGCATGGGCCCCACCTACGCCTGCCTCTTCGTAGGATATGTGGAACAATCCATCTTCCGAACTACACTGGCCCCACCCCCCACCTTTTCCTCCACTACATCGATGACTGTATCGGCGCCGCCGCGTGCTCCCACGAGGAGGTTGAACAGTTCATCCACTTCACCAACACCTTCCACCCCGAACTCAAATTCAACTGGACAGTCTCAGATTCCTCCCTCCCCTCCCTCGACCTTTCTATTCCT
>NC_057715.1:77978337-77989073 GCF_004010195.1 Chiloscyllium plagiosum
GGTGGGGAGAGTGTGTTCCTGGTTTGGGGGGTGTGGGGTGGAGGGGAGGGGGAGAGAGTGTGCTCCTGTTGGTGTGGGAGGGGGAAGAATGTGTGTTCCTGGTGATGGTAGAGGGAGGCGAGGAATGACATGCGAAAGACAGAATGGCATGGGATGGAATTGTATGAGAGAATTAGGAAAGGGTGGATCGCATAAAAAAGGATATAGGAAGGATCAAATGGTATTGTACTGGAGACATGTTTTGAAAGGATGGCATTGGAAAAGTGATGAGATGGTGGAACTGATAAGGTTACTAATTTGACTGCATATGTTGTATGGGTCCCTGCTCAAATCTACATACTTTAATTCCACCTCTAATCATAAAGTGTTAATATAGGTTAGTAAATGTTAGTGATGTGAAAAGATAGGGAGAGGGTTGAGATATATGAAGAAATGTTTTCGATGAGCTCAAATTTATGGAGGTTGAAACACATGTGATTGGTATAACAGAGTGGCCAATGAGGAGGTTTAGAATTTCTGTTGAAGGAATGGACTGAAAACAATGGCTTCAATCTTTGAAGGTAAAATGTAGGAAATAGTGATTCACATAAAACAATCTGTTTAACAAGCAACAAAGCTTTGGAAAAACCAAAATAAGTTATGGTGAGACAGGAATGGGTGTCATCAGCAAAATGGGCAAAATGATTAGTTGAAAGAAACATTAGGCCCTTAAAGACAGAGTGGAGAAATTATCATAGAGAATGAGAAAATAGCAAAGGTGCTGTCTCAATATCTGCAAAACAAAAGAACTGAGCATTAACTTCAAGAAGAAAGGAGGAACACACTCCTCTATCTACGTCAACAGCACTGAGGTGGAGACAGTCGAGAGCATCACGTTTCTCAGAGTGATGATAACCAACAATCTACCATGTAGAAACAACAGTCAAGAAGGCACAACAATGCCTCTTCTTCCACAGGTGGCATAGGAAATTCGGCATGTCCATAAGGACCCTCACCAACTTGTACAGGTTCACTATAGAAAGCATTCTATCCAGGTGCATAACGGCCTAGTATGGCCACTGCTCTAACCCACAACTGTAAGAAACTACAGAAAATTGTGTGCACAGCCCAACCCAGAATGAAGCCAACTTCCCATCTATGGACTTCATTTACACTTCTTGTTGACATGGAAAGGCTGCCATCATCATCAAAGATCCCCACCTCCCTGATAATGCTCTCTTTCAACCTCTTTCATTAGGCAGAAGACACAGAGGCTTGAAAATATGCACTAACAGGTTCAAGAAGAGCTCCTTCCCTGCTCTTATTAGACTGCTGAATGGACCTCTCTGACTTCAAATAATGCTGATCTTGCTAATGTTGGTCTTGCTTTGGGCACCTCCTGTGCAACCACAACCTTGCATGCCTTGGTCTGTCTAAGCACCCTATGCTCTATGTACTTGCTTGCTATGAACTGCCTGTACTGCTCACAAAACAAAACTTTTCACTATAATTAGGTACATGACTACAATAAATCAAATCAAATTTGAGGGAGTCAGTGACGATGTGGTAATGTCCATGGACCATTGATCCAGAGGCCTTCGCTCATTCTGTGGGGACTTAGGTTCAAATCACACCAGGGCAGCTGGTGGAATTTAATTAAATTACTAAGTATAGAATTCATCTATACATTCTTTTAGCTATATATATCTAGAATATGAAGCTGGTGATTATGCCAACTATCATCAATTGCTATTAAAAAAATCTGATTCATTATCATTCTTTAAGGAAGGAACTCTACCATCCTCATCTGGTCTTATTTGCAGGCGACTTCAGATCCACAACAATGTGGCTGATTCTTAACATTCTTCTGAAATGGCCAATAATTTTAAGGGCAATTCAGGATAAACAACAGATATTAGCCTTGCTCTTGACATTCAAATCCCATGAGAGAAGAAAGAAATATTTCTACCTGTATTCACAGTAGAAAACAAATTTCATAACAGGAATAGAGCATAATCAAGGTGCGAATAGGATGAGGAATTTAATTAACACAAACAACAAAAAAAATTGAAGAAACTTAAATGATGAGAGGTCAACAAATCTCCATGACCTGATAGAATCCTAGAATATAAGGTAGTTACAATCACAGTGGATATGATTTTCCAAAGTCCCTTGGAACTTCTGAATTGGTCCCAGCAGATTTGAAGTTAGCAAATGTAACACTGCTATTTAAGAAAGGAGAGAAGGAGAAAATACTGGAATCTAACATTCAACAAATCAGAAAAATGAACTTAAAACATAATAGCATATTTAGACAAAATCAAGATAGTTTTAGAAAATATAGATTGTATTTGACACATTTATTTTAAGGTTGTGGCAAGTAGGGCAGATAAAGGGGATATAGCAGATACAGGTGAATTTCCTAAATGTGATAAGGTGTTATACAAAAGGTTACCTTGTACAAGTTAAAAGTTCATGGTATTGGGGGTAATATATTACAAGGGGGGAAGAGGTCAGCTAATGCATATGAAACAGAGAGTAGGGATAAGCCTGAGCTAACTGAGTTCCAGTGAAACACTGCCATTAGGATCAGTGTTATCCTAATCTATTTTTAATCTATTTAATGACTTACACACAAAAAAGAAAGAAATCAGAGTTCGAATATACAAAGCAAGTTGGTTATGCCAGTACTAAGGAGGACATATAGATGCTGCCAAGGAAGACTCATAGGTTAAAGTGAGTGAGCAACAGGTAACAGATGGAGAATAATGTGGGGGTATTATGAGGTGACTCACTTTAATAGGAAGAATGATTTTAAGATCTATGAAACTGGCAAAAGTTGATGCTCAGTACAAAGTTAGCATGGGGTATAATGGACATCGAGGAAAACAAGTGACACTTTCTATTGCAAGAGGACTGGAGTATAAAGATACACAAACCTTGCTACAATTGTGCAAGAAACTATTGTGAACACAGTATTTAATATGTAGGAAGGGATATACTTGCATTGTGGAGGAGTATACAGTAGATGGGAGGGGTGTTATCCTCATGTGAGAGGCTGAGTAAATTGAATCTATACTGTCTGGATGTTTAGAAGAATGAAAGGTAATCTCATGAAAACATACTAAAAGAGGTTGAATGATAGCCACTAAGGTTTGTTTCTCCTGGCTATACAGTCAAGTAAACAGAATCATGCCTTCGAATAACTTTGAATTGAAATACAAAAAAAAATCCTTCACTCAGCAGATTGTGAATCTTTGTAATTTTCTACCTATGACCATTGTGTAGAGACCATTGTTGAGCAAATTCTATTCTCAGTAAATTAAAGAATATGGGGTGCAGGCAGTAGAGTTGAGTTGAGAGGAAGATCAGACATATTTGTATTGAATGGTGGAGCAGACAGGAGGAGCTGTATCATCTACTCCTATACATTTTGTTCATAGAAATCATAAGTTGAAGGAGATCAAGGATTTTTGAAGTACCCTTGAGCTAAATATAGACTTCAATAAATATTCATTATGCCACTACATGCAAGTCATCAGCAACTGACTCTGCAAGTTTGGCAAATTTGACCTACAGCCAGTTCATCCTTCACTGGTAATAGTATTATCAACACTGTAGCATGCAAATTTAATGCACTATAGTAAAATTGAGCATTTCTTCTCAACGGAAGAAAATGTTACCCTTTGGCATTATGTTTGAACATACCAGATTTTAATTTGACTTGGACACATATCAAGGAAAAACCATCTTGCAATTATAAAATTTTAACTTTGTTCACTCATATTGTCTCTGAGTAGCTTTTGTTGTTCATCATCCAAGAAAACAAACGAAATAGGCTAAATTACTATGCCACGGCAAAATAGGATGTGGGTTGGCCCACAAAGTTTTCCTTTGATTTATTTATAGGATGTGGGCTTTTCTGAAGGCCAGCATATATTGCTCACCCTAATTGCCTTTGAGAAGGTGGTGGTGAGCTGCCTTCTTAAATTGCTGCAGTCCTTGCAGTGAAATAACTCCCATAATGCTGGTGGGTAAATGCTATTTATTCTTGAACCTATGAGCAGCTGATAAAATGCCATTAGCTCATTTTAGGGACCAAGATTCTGAACTGTTCTTTAGTTTGAAAATCAGTAATGGAATGAATCCAAAAGAGGGAAGAGAAAGGTGTAGTTTCACTTTTAAAGCACACAACCTCCTTTTTCCAGCAGGTGTTTTTAAAACTAATTTGGAAAGTTATGAGGAGAGAACATATGTTGAACATAAGGAAACCAGCTCTGACAGCGTGATAGCTGCAAAACAGAGTCTAATTAAATGATAACTATGCAAATTATTAATGGTCAGAAATAAAAATATTTTAGGTTGCACACCATTTTGTCCATATTTAAACCCGTGATATAGGAGCTTTAAGATTTTGCGAATATTTGTTCCTACTCCCTCAAAATAAATATTGCCTGGGACTTCTTGGCTCCCCTGTCTTGCAAGTCAGTTTTAAAAATTGTTTTGAATGTAGTGACGTACTATAAAACCTTCAAGCTTCCTAAGTTGCTGCAAGTTGAGCTCGTAGCAACTGTATATTTCAGTTTTTTGTTTTGTGACTTGGCTTGAGTCACCTCCCTCAAGACTGTTAATTGGAGGTCTGTGCATTGCCAAGCTAATGCCAGTGGAATATGTGCAAGAGGCAGCTGGGGTGACTGTTTCTATAATATTTCCATCCTTCACTCCTGGAAAAGAAGCACCCAGCAGTAAGGACAAGCTTGCAAACGTGTCATACAATTAAGTAAAAATATTATCAAAATGCTAAAACAATAAAGAAAATGAAAGTGTGCTTCAAATGAACCTTACTTTTTACCAAGGAAAACATCATCATGATCAGTATATTACAATTATGTGGAATTCCATAGTTGTTTGGCAGTCTTCATCATAATCTTTCACAGCATCTCTTCCTTTGCACAAATTTATAATAAATAAGGAAAATGATTTACTGCATTAATCATCATCATCGGATTTTAAGTCTCCAGCTTAGTTTCTATTATTTATTGAACAAACCCAATTCTTTTCCCACATTACTTGGACTGGTTAAAAACAAAGACAGGTGCAATTGTCTTGCTTAAATGTTTGCCATTATTAGCATACAACAAATAAAACTTAAAACTAGAAGCATTGGAAGAAGAATTGTAGATCACTTCACTATAGTACTCAACGTTATACAACATACAATCTCAAATGAAACAGCAGTTGATTTAGAACTGTGATTTCACAATTATTTTTATCCCACAGGACTCATTAAACTAATAAGGAACTCTTGATGGGTACATGATAACAACTGATTGAAGCTCGGAACGTATTTGTATATTTAATAATGATCTTTCAGCACATAAACACTTGAGTAAAGTTTTTTTTGTAGTAAGCCAATCCAAGAATCAACTATTTCAATTAAAGAATAATCAACCTGAGCTTTGGCAAAGAGTACCATCTTAATCAAAAATTGTTTAATCCTGAAATATTAAATATCAGCACCTCAATTAAGTGCACAATTTGATGTCATCAAAATAAGGCCATTTTAAGGAACTACTGTGATGCAAGGTATGTGATTTACATATTAATATCATTTATTTTCGAGATTAGATATTGAATTAATGATGTGTAGATTTTGATTTAAATGTATGAAGGAGTTTAATAATTAGTTTTTCAGTCTTCTAATGCACAATTTTTAAACCAGTGTGTGTTAGAGAGCAGCTGATTGAGGACCCTCCTGAAAAGATAATGAGAATTTCTTCATAATGAGAGATTTACGATTGGAGAGAGCAACACTGAAAGAAATTTGCTTGCTTTTGTTTAGGAGAATCAAGATTGTTTTCCCCCCTAGATTGTAGAGCTTTTGCTTTTCAGCTTGTTGAAAATTTGCCTGGCATCATACAGAAGGGGAAAGTGAGGACTGCAGATGCTGGAGGTCAGAGTCAAGAGTGTAGTGCTGTGCTTTTCCAGCAGTACACTCTAGATAAGAATCTTACAGAAGAACAGTTTCCTCTGGAGAAAGGATTTCATTCAGAACAATTAAGAAATAGGTTATCTCAGAGTAAGGGTTTTAGTTTGAAAATTCCAGGTGACAAGTGTTTGGTTAGAACCTTGAAGGGGTTATTTGATACAAAGAAATTTTAAGCTCAGTTGTTTCAATAATCTCGAAAGAGGCCATCAAGACTGGGAATTGAAAGAACCAGGAAAATCAAGCCTATGGGTATGATAAAGAAGGAAACTCTCTCTGCTGGGAATAGATTGGACTTTATTTGGCCATGGGTTTTCAAATCTTTCAAATTGTGTTGAACGTCAGTAGCTTGGTTTGTTTTATTTTATCTTCATTTATTTTGTGCAATAAACTGCAGTTTTATTGTTAAAATCAAATCTGTGGCTTTGTGTACTTGTGTTTCAGTGAAAGACTACTGTGTTTAAATAATAAATGAGCAGAATATGATTTATCAAGCCAGATTTTAGTCTGGGATATGACTAATCCACTTGTACCATTATCTGGGATCATAACATTACCTGTCAAATTGAAATAAATGGATATAATAAAAGATTTGATAACACAATGGAGATCTAACAAACATTTAATCTCACAGTGTTACCATAAAATTAGCTTTTTATTTATTTGCCTGCTTCCGTAGCAGACATGATTACTTAGAGTACACAAACACTGCAATTATTAGGCATTGTTGTACCTACATGAGATACAGGTGAAAGCTTGGATCAAATCTGAGCAACGTTAACTGGCTCAGATAAACACTGGTAAAGCTGAAGCATTTTCTTTGGCTTCCACAAACATTAACATGTCTGGTTTGACCTCTACTGACTTCTTCTTTTTCTGTGATGATTCTTTGAGTAAATATAGAAGTGCAGAATCTGAGTATACTTTTCAGTACCTTAGTTTCCTCCTCATTCCAATCCATTCACAAGCCTGTGGCATCTGCAGCTTTGTCAAACCAGTTAGATGTTCATTTAAATCTCAGAGACTATGCTGTCACTGCTTTAGAGCATAATATTCTAGTTATCTATGGAAGCAGCTAAAGTGTGCCTACAGAATGGCTACAGCATGCTATCTAAAAATGCAAGATGTGGACTTGAAGCTCAGTCAACTTTCTTCCACATCAGTAGAGGAGATATAGCCAGACTTTATTAGTTAAGTCAACATTAAATTAGCTCTTCCCAACAAAGGATCAGCCAAATCGTTCATGCCCTGGAACAAAAGGGTAATGCTAGTGTACTGGAGAACAAAAACATCAAAACAATTTCTTAAAAGTTCATCCTATTTTCAATATATATGTGCAGTAAATGGTTTACAATTAAAGAAAACTGCGCACAAATTAAACTCCATGAAAACCAAATGATGGCAACTGAATTACCAGTTGATCCTCTCCTGCAGGCTGAGTACAAGGATCAGAGGTAAGTACATCGTAGAGTTTTAGGCAATATATAAAACTGGATAGAAGCACAGAAACCTAAATTTAACTCACCTCTACAAACTTCCAATGAAACTAGGCAACAGATGTTCATAGACCTGACATATGATTATTTACCTACTTTGGCAACAAGTATTATTTGAGAACATATGAAGAATATCACAAAAACATTATTTTGAAGTGCAAAAAAGTTATATTTCATCCTTTCTTTGTACATTGGGAATTGTAAACACCCAATTGTACATATTTATGATGAAGTTGATTCATTTACATAAGTGCAATTTTGAAATACACAGTATCCTTCCTCTGTCCTAATACCAAAATGTCATCAGTATTACAAAGCTTCTTTTAAACATATCTCAAATGAGATATTTAGATAATTTAGTTGATTTAGTATTACAAGTGAAGTATTCCAAGACATATACACAACCAATTAATGTGGTGGATACATTGGCAAATTAGATACTGTTGAATAAAAACTGCCTTTTATTTATGACTTGTCCAATACTCTCAATTAGGTTTACTGAATCTTGCAAAGGTACAAGCTGTTTGTGATAATGCAATATTTTTAATCTCGTCAATGAAATCTGGAGGCAAAAAATATAAAGTGATAGTTTTGTTATTTGAATATATATTTTTTCTAGACCCTTCATTAATTGCATTCAAAAGTCTGTTCTTGAAAACAGACTAACTCCTAGCACCTAAACAAAATATTCAGTTTATTTGCATTTATGAGAAAAAAAGGGTTAGATGGCAACAAAGTTGAATCTCCTGCATATAGAGTCATGGCTGTAGTATTTAATATTGACATCAATTTTCTTAAAACAAAAAAAAATGCCTACACCGTAATAGAGTACTGAAAGTATAGTAATAATTATTCTTTGCATAGTAACTGAATAAAAGCCTGTCAGCTGAATGTATTTGCAATATTTTCAATATGTCTGCTTTGTCAAGAAAAACAAACTCATCTTTCACTACTGTGACAAGTCACCCATTTCAGATCATTACATTCTTAAACTTTCCAAAATAGTTTCATGATAATGCTGAAAGATGAAATAAATCACTAACATTTTATAGGTTGCCTGAAGAAGTAGCCACCTAAATTAATTGATACACAGATTAAGCACTGGCAATTTAGAGAGATTCTTTCAGCTTCTAAAGCGTCAACATCCAACAACAATTTTTTCTGATGCTAATGAAATTGTATCTTTGTTGTATCTTTCGACTTTTATATCTGATTTCTGTGTTCCAAGTTTTCTTTTATAAGAAAAAATGCCAGGAATGAGAAACTCCTCCTTGAAAGTATTATTACCTCTCTGATGTAGGAGATCCTAGTCACTGACCATTTGCAATTTTGCTGAAACTCTGCTTCATGCAAAAACTGGCACACTGAAGCAAAATATAGCAGAAAGTTTTTGCTTTGTTCTTGATTCCAGTAAAGAAAACTAACAGCTGTTTCCTGATATTCAAAATATGTTCTTTTTCTGACAGATAATCTGGTTTTTGGATAGTCTGGAATGCAGCTCTCATGAAGTTCATGTCCTGAGATGATTTCTTCTGGTACTTGCCAAGCTCTATTTGAAATTTGCAGCTTTAATACGAGGATTATTTTGAACAGTCTTCTGAGAAGTGCGGCTTTCTCAGGTGGCCTTCTTTAGAGATACATGTAGAAAATACCAAGGCGGCAAAAGTGGGGCATATCAGTCATTGAAACAAATCGAAAAGAACATTAAAATCACACAAAAAATCAGTCTGTGGCAAACAATTGCCATTTATTAGTTTAAACAAAATGTATGGAACTTTTCGTATCCTTTACAGGAACCAATTTCTCTCCATCCACAACACTCTTTACAAAAAAAATGTTGTTGGACTATCTAATTTAAAAGCGACATTCAATAAATTGGAAATACAATATTTGGGCTCTGCAGTAGAAACATTGCTTAAACGCTAAGCAACTCTTCCTGGTTGCTTTGGTTCATAGAATAACAAGGCATATATTGCCATGATATAATATGGTATTGTTGGTGGCTATTCTGGAGTGTATTTTATGTGCCTCTAATTAAAACCACAGTAGTTAATCCATTATATCTATAACACTGGCATATCCAAAAATGTGGAAGCTTACTCATCTACATATACCCAAAAATCTAACTCGGCCAATGACTGCACTATCAGCCTCCTCCTGATCTTCAGGAGGGTGAGGGAAGGTGGTAATGAGAACCATCATGAGAGGCATAGTCAGCAAACATCTGCTCACTGCCCATTTTGTACCAGAACTACTCAGCCTCAGACCTCAAGATAGTTTCATCCAGTTATGAATGTGAGAGATGAATGGCAAGTGATGAAAACAGCAGTCCACAACAGCGAAACAACATTAAAAGATAGCCTTGAAAAATGTGAAGACATCAAGGACCAAACGTAAAGACTCCGATGGCTTGTCTTAAACTTGGCACGTAGAAAATACTTGGATTTGTTACAGGCAGTGACTATAGTCCCAGGAAAATAGTGGGGTTATTTGTTACAGCTCTGCAGTATTCAACTCAAATCACTACTCCTCCAATAATAAAACTAGCCTAAAACAGGACATCAATAATATCCTAACGTGGCTAATAAGCAGCAAATAACGTGTGTTATCTAACAACTGCACCAGTTAATTGAGCAAGAAAAAACATCACATTTGACCAAGAATGATATATCCAAAACCTGTTCTCTACCTACAGGATACTGGTCTGGAATTTGTTGAAATTCACTTAATTTCCCTGGATGAGCACAGCTCCGATATCACTCAAGGAGGTCATCCCAATCCAAGATAAAACAGTCTACCTGACTGCTGTCCCATCCACCATTATTTTCATTCACTTCCTGCACTTCTGTCACTTACAACATGCACCTTCCCTTGAGGACCAGAGGGCATAATCTCAGGAAAAGGGGTGACACATTAAAGAAAGAGATGAGGAGGAATTTCTTCTCTCTGAAGGCAATGAATCTGCTCAATTCTTCACTGTAGATGGCTGTTGAGGGCTGAGCTATTAAGCACATTCAAGGCTGAGACAGGCAGATTATTAATCAATAGGGGAATCAAAGGCTGAAGAAATTATGCCATAAAGTGGAATTGTGAATTAACAGATCAGCAGACTTGATGGACTAAATGGAGAAAGTGAGGGCTGCAGATGCTGGAGATCAGAGCTGAAAATGTGTTGCTGGAAAAGCGCAGCAGGTCAGGCAGCATCCAAGGAACAGGAGAATCGACGTTTCGGGCATAAGCCCTTCTTCAGGAATGAGGAAAGTGTGTCCAGCAGG
>NC_057715.1:77989689-78038204 GCF_004010195.1 Chiloscyllium plagiosum
AGGGCATCGTCGACTACGTCTGGCGGGAAATTGTGGTCCTTGAAGAAGGAGGCCATCTGGGTTGTACGGTATTGGAACTGGTCCTCCTGGGAGCAGATGCGGCGGAGACGAAGGAATTGGGAATATGGGATCGCGTTTTTACAGGGGGCAGGGTGGGAGGAGGTGTAGTCTAGGTAGCTGTGGGAGTCGGTCGGTTTATAGTAAATGTCCGTGTCGATTCGGTCACCCGAGATAGAAATGGAAAGGTCTAGGAAGGGGAGGGAGGAGTCTGAGACGGTCCAGGTGCACCCGAGATAGAAATACTAAATGGCCCACTTTTGCTGTTACACCTTATGACCTTAACATGCAAATTTATGTCCTCCACCCCCTCAGGGACAAGGGTAACAGATACATGGGCGTCTTTGTCAATCACAATCCTGACTTCGACATATGATTCTGTCCCTTCCTCAGTTAAAATCCTGCAAACCAGATCCCTACCCTCACTCCCAAAAGCACTGTGGGAGTAAATTCATTATATGGATTAAAGTGGTTCAGGAAATCTGGTCATACTGCCTTTATGTGCAACAAGAAATGGTCAATAAATACTGGCCTTACTGTGCTCCATGAATTAACTTTTAATATGTTATTCTCATTGATTATCAATACCAGAAGAACACTATTGGTCAGTGGTTGAATTGGACAGCTATATAAGATCAAGACTACATGAGCAGGGTAGGTGCCACACATTTCTAATGAAAATCCTTTTAAAATATTAGAATTTTTTATTACTATTACATTTCTCTCATTATAATCCATCTTCCATCTTGCTGTCATTTATTTGACCTATCTAGAGTCATAGAGTGATAGAGATGTACAGCATGGAAACAGACCCTTTGGTCCAACCTGTCCATGCTGACCTGATATCCCAACCCAATCTAGTCCCACCTGCCAGCACCCGGCCCATATCCCTCCAAACCCTTCCTATTCATATACCCATCCAAATGCCTCTTAACTGGTGCAACTTTGGAGCCTATTTGTGTCCCCCACAGCTCATCTTTCCATATAGCTTTGTACCATCCACAAACATAGATACATTACTCTCTATCTCTTTGTCAAGGTCATTGATGTAGATTGCAAATAGCTGAGGCAGCTACAGCTGGTATTCCACTATTCACTGCCTGCCAAATTGGCAATGGCCTGTTTAAGTTCAATTTTTACTTCCTGACTGTTAATCAGTCCTCTATAACTCTCAACTCCATGAGCTCTTATCTTCCTGAGTAATCTTCTGTGAACTTATTAAATGTCTTTTGGAAATTCAGGTATACTACATCTAGTGGTTTCCCTTCATCTGCCTTACTAGTCACACCCTCAAAAGACTAATACAGTTTTCAAAACAAAGTAAAAACACATTGACTTGTTTGATCATTCTACACTTTTATTAGTGCTTCCTTAATAACCTGCCGCCTTTAAAACAGGTCTGATGTGGTTACAGAAACGGAGTATGGTGAGGCTGGAATATTGGAATGCCCTTGCATGTTTACTGAGGCACTGACTTAGCTTTAAAGGTGAATATTAGGCCCTCAAACCCACTCTTTGCCATGTACTCTATATACGCCCCATATCCTTTTATACCACTCACCTCCATGCCCTCTTAACTTCCCAATACCCCTCATATTGTCCAAACATTCTTAAGCCCCCGTGTCTTTTCATCAATCCTACTCTATTCTTGCCATGTATTATCTATACCCAATCACTTGGTAACCATGATGAACAGGTTTCAAGAGCCATTTCTTTGCAATGGAGATGAAAAGAATTTCTAACAATCTAACAGAGCCCTCAATTAAACATACTTCACCATGAAATAAAACTTGTATTCATAAAATCCATTCAAAAAAATTTAAATCTCAAGTGGATGATATACTAACACAAATCTCTATTTCACTTACCACAAAGACTGCTAATCTTTTAATAACTTCAAAGAGAACATAAGATTACAAAGGGATCTTGATCAATTGGGCTGAAGAGTGGCAGATGGACTTTATTTTAGATTAATGCAAGATATTGCATTTTGCAAAGTGAACAAGGGCAGGACTTAAACAGTTAATGGTAAGGCCCTTACAATATTGTTGAACATAGAAACCTATAGATTGTTTGAAAGTTGTGTCACAGGTAGACAAGGTGTTTAGTAGGCACTTAGCATACTTGCCTTCATTGCTCAGATGAATGAGTATGGTATTTGGTATATCATTTTGAGGTTAAACAGGAGGTTGGTGAAGCCATTTTTGGAGTACTGTGTATAGATCTGGTATCCCTGCTACAGGAAGGAGATTAATAAATTGGTGAGGGTTCAGAAAGGATTTACCAGAATGGTGCTGAGATTGAAGGATTTGGGTTATAGGAAGAGGCTGAATAGGCTAGGACTTTTTCACTGGAACCTAAGAGGTTGAGGAGTGATCTTATGGAGGTTTATAAATCACAAGGGCAAGAATAGGGTGAATAGCAAAGGTCTTTTTTCCGATGGTTGGGGAGTCCAAAACTTGAGAGCATAAGCTTCACATGAGAAGGGAAAGATTTAAAAGGGAGCTGAGGGGCGACATTTTTACAAAGAGGGTGATGTGTGTATGGAACAAACTGCCAGAGGAAGTGGTAGGTGTAAGGGCAGCTACAACATTTAAAAGACATTTGGACAGGGACATGAATAAGATAGGTTCGGAGGGATGCGGGTCAAACGCAGGCAACTGGGACTAGTACAGTTTGGGAAACTTGGTCGGCATGGACGAATTGGACCGAAATGGTTGCTTAGATGATGTATAACTCAATGAAAAGCCCTGTGCAGAGATATTTTTCATCATAATCTAAAAAAACTCAACTAAGCATTCATAATGATTCAGCTATTAACAGCATTACAGAGTCATTGAATCCCTACCGTGTGGAAGCATACTATATGGCCCATCGAATCCACACTATGAAGACAAACCAACCCACACAGACCCATCCCCCTACCTATCCCTATAACCCTGCACTTCCCATGGCTAACCCACCTAGCCTGCAAGTCCCTGGACATTACGGGCAATTTAGCACAGCCAATCCACTGAACCTTCACATCTTTGGACTGTGGGAGGAAACTGGAGCACCCAGAGGAAAACCCACGCAGACACTGGGAGAATGTGCAAATTCCTCACAGACAGTCGCCTGAGGATGGAATTAAACCCAGGTTCCTGGCACAGTGAGGCACCAATGCTAACCACTGAGCCAACGTGCTGCCCCTTAAATACTTGAATATGTGAATATTAGAATATTAGAATATTTTTAAAACTTATTCTAGAGATGTGAGCTTTGCTGGTGAGGTCAGCATGTGTTGCCCATCCTTAGTTGCCATAGAGAAGGTGGTGGTGGGCAGCCTTCTTGAACTGCTGCAATCCATTTGGTATAAATGCGTCTACAGTAATGCTGTTTTGGAAGCAGTTTGAGGATTTTGACCCAGAGACACCAAAGAAATTGTTATGTATGTCCAAGGCAGGATGGAGAGAGGCTTTTGGGGATCTTGCAAGTGCTGTGTGCCTATGTACCTGGTGCTTTTGTTTTTCAAATCGTAATGATTAGGATTTGTACAATGCTGTCTAAGTAGCTAACATTGGAAAAACAGATGGCCTTTTTGCTCAAAGTACACTGGACGCCCTGCCAATCAAAGCAGACTCGGTTTAGGTTTTCATTTCCCTCTAAATGACAGTTTATTCAACTGAAAACCTTTTGGGCATTTATCACACTTTAGATTAGCAATTATTGCACTAGATATCCCAGGCAGTGCTTTCTTTAGCTTTGAATACTCCATGCATTTTTTTGGGCTCCCCACTAGGCCTTCAAATAACCCTCAAATCATGCCTCCCACCCAAATCTATAAAATTAGAGGGTGGGGAAAAAGGGTCACCTGGTTATAAAGTTCATCCCACAAAGGAAGCAGCAAGAGAACTGCCCTAGCATGAACTGACTATTTGTACCCTTTTCTCCATGTAGAGAGAATTTCCAGAAACTGGAATGAGTGTGGGAATTCTTGAACTGGGTCCCAGGCACAATTTCTTAAAGGACAGTCGAATCGTCCCAACTCTGGACAAGTCCAGGTTTAATTTCAATAACGGATCTGATTCATTTGCTCTTTGCTAGCAAGACTCAATGGTCCAAATGGCCTCCTTCTTTATCATAAAAGGCTTGATGGCTCCATGACATAGAATTTCAGATAGAAATCTGCCTGTGTCACACACAACATAAAGATTTTGTACCATTGGAATATTTCATTAAATTCTAGTAAATATATTTAACCATATTAGTTCTTAAAAGATTAAGCCATGCTTTGATGCATAAAATTTCTTTTCAGAAAACTGTGAATCACATTTTTGATTTTACATTTCTGCCTAACTGACAATTGGCCCAAACAAGAAACAGAAAACATAAATCCTTCTAACTTATCCTTTTCTCAGTACTTCATTACCTTTTAATGATTTATGTCTGAGTTTTACAAAGCAACAATGATCAACCCTCTTTGTTTTGCAACGGAATTTAATAAAGTTACCTTATTTTTAAATTATACTAAAAAATCACAATTTATGGTGCCTTTTAAAATATACATCTTATATAATTTGGTGACTATCCTTCATAATATTATCATAGGAACAGATATTATAAATTGAGGTACAAAGCAACGTACAAATCATTCTGCTACAACGTGTGTTTCGTCAATGCAAATTCGCTATAACACAATTGACAAATTGAGGACTGTTGTGGACCAATCCAGAAGCCACTCAAAACATTTCAAGAAAGTAACCCAGACCCTAACTTTGTTAGTTGTTTTAAGCAGGTGTGAGGTGGATATTCCAGGAGAGATGCAGCTGGCCCAACCACTTTGTTTCAAACAAAAACAGAATTTATTTGCAAGATTACCAAATGAAACACACAAAAAAAGAACAGAATATAGAGAATAACTTAACCTAGCCAAAAACTCAACAGATTATCCCAATCTAATTATGCTGTTCCAACTACTTACAACACTCCCTATAAACACCCCTTGGCAAAAAGGAAAAAATCAAACACGGTCTCACAGGAGAGATGTCAGAAAGAGGGAGATCAGCATAGGCCTGCTTCTTTGGGTCCAGCAGCTTCACAACTGACTGCTTGCTAAAACCAAACCAAACCAGAAAAAAGCTGAGCGTAGAGTACTGGACATTCCCTTTCATTACACAAGTTTTTTTTTCAAAACTTGAAAGCCTTAGGAGGCAGCGATCATAATATGGCAGAGTTCAGTCTGCAGTTTGAAACAGAGAAGGCAAAATCAGATGTAATGATGTTACAGTTAAATAAAGGTAATTAAAAGGGCATGAGAGAGGAACTGATGCAAATCAACTGAAAGCAGAGCCTAGTGGGAAAGACAGTACAGCAACAATGGCAGGAATTTCTGGGTGTAATTGAGGACACAGTACAGACGTTCATCCCAAAGGTAAGAAAGATTATCTGGAGGGGGATTAGACAGCCATGGCTGACAAAGGAAGTCAGGAAATGTATCAAAGAAAAAGAGAGCACCTATAAAGTGGCCAAGAGTGCTGGGAAATCAGAAGATTGGGAAGACTACATAAACAGAGGATAACAAGGAGAGAAATAAAGAAGGAGAGGATCAAATATGAAGGTAAGCTAGCCAGTAATATTAGAAATGATAGTAAAAGTTTCTTTAAATACATAACAAACAAACGAGAGGCAAAAGTAGAAATTGGGCTGGTCCAAATTGATGCAGGAAGGCTTGTGATGGGAGATAAGGAAATAGCTGAAGAAGTTAATAAACACTGTCAGTCTTCACAATGGAAGACATGGGTAATGTCCCAACAATTAAGGAGAGTCAAGGGGCAGAGTTGAGTATGGTAGCCATTACAAAAGAGAAATTGCTATCAAAGCTAAAAAGGTCTAAAAATTGATAAACCTCCTGGCCCAGATGAGCTACATCCTAGAGTTCTGAGGGAGGTGACTGAAGAAATAGCAGAGGTTGTAATCTTTCAAAAATCACTGGAATTAGGGAAAGTTCCAGATGATTGGAAAATCGCTGTTGTAACCCCCATAATGCAAGAAAGCTTCAAGACAAAAAATGGAAAATTATTGGCCGATTAGCCTAACCTCGGTTGTACGTAAAATTCTAGAATCCATCGTTAAGGATGAGATTTCTAAATTCTTGGAAGTGCAGGGTCAGATTAGAACAAGTCAGTATGGATTTAGTAAGGAGAGGTCATGCCTGACAAGCCTTATAGAATTCTTTGAAGAGGTAACAAGTAGGTTAGACCAGGGAAATCCAGTGGATGTTATCTACCTAGACAAGGTGCCTCACGGCAGGCTGCTGAGTAAGATGAGGGCCCATGGTGTTCGAGGTGAGCTACTGGCATGGATTGGGGATTGGCTGTCTCACAGAAGGCAGAGAGATGGGATAAAAAGTTATTTTTTGGAATGGCAGCTAGTGTCATGTGGTGTCCCGCAAGGTTCAGTGTTGGGGCCGCAGCTGTTCACTTTAAATATTAATGGTCTGGATGAAGGGACTGGGGGCATTCTGACAAAGTTCACAGATGATACGAAGTTAGGTGGAATGGCAGGTAGTTCTGAGCAGGTGGGGAGCTGTAGAAAGATTTAGACAGTTTAGGAGAGTGGTCCAAGAAATGGCTGATGAAATTCAATGTGAGCAAATGCGAGGTCTTGCACTTTGGAAAAAAGAATACAGGCGTGGACTATTTTCTAAACGGTGAGAAAATTCATAATGCCAAAGTACAAAGGGATCTGGGAGTGCTAGTCCAGGATTTTCTAAAGGTTGATTAGATTACTTACAGCGTGGAAACAGACCCTTCGGCCCAACAAGTCCACACCGCCCCGCTGAAGTGCAACCCACCCAGACCCATTGCCCTACATTTATCCCTTCACCTAACACTACAGGCAATTTAGTATGGCCAATTCACCTAACCTGCACATTTTTAGATTGTGGGAGCCTTAGAATTAGAGGGGGTCAATTTAGAACGGAAATGTGGAGACATTTCTTTAGCCAGAGAGTGGTGGGCCTGTGGAATTCATTGCCACGGAGCGCAGTGGAGGCCGGGAGATTAAATGTCTTCAAGGCAGAGATTGATAAATTCTTAATCTCGCAAGAAATTAAGGGATACAGGGAGAGTGCAGGTTAGTGGCATTGAAATGCCCATCAGCCATGATTGAATGGCAGAGTGGACTCGATGGGCCGAATGGCCTTACTTCCACTCATATGTCTTATGGTCTTATATATCTGTGCTGACCAACAAACACCAAACTAAACAATTCCTATTTACTTGCACTTAGTCCATAGCCTATTGTGCCCTGGCATTTTAACGACTGATCCAGATGCTTCTTAAATGTTGTCAGAGTACCTGCCTCCGCCATCCTCTCAGGTAGTGTGTTCCATATTTCTACCACCTTCTGGATGAAAAACCATTTCCTCACATCACCTCTAAACCACTCCCTCCTCATCTTAAACTTATGCCCTCTTTTAGACACACCTGCCATAGGGAAAAAGATGGTCACTATCTACCTTATTTATGTCTCTCATAATCTTGGATACCTCAATCAGATTCTTCACTCAGCCTCCTCCACTCCAAGGAAAACAATCCCAGCCTGCTCAGTCTCTCTTCATGACGGAGACTTTCCAGTCCATGCACCATCTTGCTGAATCTCCTTTGCACACTCTCCCAATGCAATCATATCCTCCCATAGTGTAACGACAGAACACCACACGATATTCCACAGGGGCCTGACCAATGTTTTATAAAGTTGTAACAAGACTTTCATGCTTCAATACTCTACTTCCCAGCTAATGAAGGAAAGCATCCCTTTTGCCTTCTTCACCGCCCTGTCTACCTGTGCTGACACCTTCAGGAATGTATGGACATGTACACCAAGCCCTCTTTGTTCCTCATTACTCCCTAGGGACCCTACCATTCATTGTGTATATCCTTCCCTTATAGACCTCCCAAAATACCATTCACACTTCTCAGGATTACATTTTATCTGCTATTGCTCTACCTTATTTATCAGCTGATCAATTTCAGACTGTAGCCTGAGACCATCCTTGTCACCACCAAAAACAGCCTCAATTTCTGTGTCATTTGCAAACTTACCTAATTTGACTTTCTACATTCATATCCAGGTCTTTTAATGCACTTAACAGACAGCAAGGATACTAGCATACATTCCTGTGCTACTCCGCTGCTCACATGCTTCCAATCACAAAACCTACCCTTTGCCTCCTATTTTCAAGACAACTTTGGATCCAGTTTGCCAATTTGCCTTGGATCTCACAGGCTCTTACCCTTTGAACCAGCCTTCCATGTGGGACCTTGTCAAAGTCCTTTCTGAATTCCATGTAAACCACATCAATTGCACTATCCTCATCAATGCATTTAGTCACCTTTTCAAAAACCTTGATTAAATTAATCAGAGGAGAAAGTGAGGTCTGCAGATGCTGGAGATCAGAGCTGGAAATGTGTTGCTGGAAAAGCGCAGCAGGTCAGGCAGCATCCAGGGAACAGGAGAATCGACGTTTCGGGCATAAGCCCTTCTTCAGGAATGGGGAAAGTTTGTCCAGCAGGCTAAGATAAAAGGTAGGGAGGAGGGACTTGGGAGAGGGGCGTCGGAAATGTGATAGGTGGAAAGAGGGACACACCCATGCCAGCTTTTAGCGATTCCATGTCCATTAACCAAGAATACACTTGCAAACACCCACTAACCACCTCATGAATGAAAGCTAGGCTGCCATTTTATTTTAATGCTGATTTTGCCTATGGTTGCCACAGAAACCAAACAGATTTTCTGCCGGGGACCTTCTCCAAACTAGCCCTGCGTGAAACTGTACCACTCAAAATAAAAGCAAAATAATGCAGATTCTGGAAATCTGAAACCAATGCAGACAATGCTGAGAAACTCTGGTAGCATCTGTGGAGAGAGAAACAGAATTAATCTTTCAAATCCAGTGTGATTCTTCTTCAGAACTGAGACTTGAAACATTAACTCTGTTTCTATCTCCCCAGACTCTGTCAGACCTGCCAAGTTTCTCCAGCTTTCTCAGTGTTTGGTTTAAACTTTACCAGTTGACATATGATTCCATAGATTCATATAGTCATTGAAATTTCATTTCATCTGATTAGCTTTTCTTACAACCAATGTTCTCTTTGTGACAAATTAGCCAGCTGGAAAAGAAGCTCATTTTCATTTATAGTCGATTACCATCCCAAAGATTAAGATTACTGGAATAGAATTCAGACAGTAACATAATTCAGACATTACATAACCAATTATGACAAAAGACTGTAATGCATAGTTATAAACAGTAATTACATTCAGCTCTGTCCCTTTTTATTATAATTAATGAAAGCAATAAGTTAAAAATAAAGTTGAAACCTATAATTACTAAACATTTAGACACAGCACATACCAAGAAAGTTGTGAGCTTGATGTCATATTTTCATTCTTTTCTATGGGAATAACTCCAACCACTCCAATAGATGTAGAATTAACACTCTTCCAGAAAAAAACGTCAATCATAAAAATTTGATAGCTTTATAAAACTAAGTTTATTTGGCCCATTTGTATTAATTTTGTGTTATTTTTTGTGACTGCATATTCAACAGAAATTGCACTATTGCATGCCTCACCAAAGGTATTAAACAATCACATGATATTCAGGGGGGGTAGATATAGGACTGATGTTAGGGGTAGGTTCTTCACTCAGCGAGTCGTTAGTTCATGGAATGCCCTGCCAGTAACAGTGGTGGACTCTCCCTCTTTATGGGCATTTAAGAGGGCATTGGATAGGTATATGGAGGATAGTGGGTTAGTGTAGTTTAGGTGGACTTGGATCGGCGCAACATCGAGGGCCCAAGGGCCTGTACTGCGCTGTATTCTTCTATGTTCTATGTTCTAATTGCACTATCCTCATCAATGCATTTAGTCACCTTTTCAAAAACCTTGATTAAATTAATCAGATACAATCTCCCTCCAACAAATCCATGCTGACTATGATTAATCCTTGCCTTTCCAAGTATTGACTAATCTTGTCCATCAAAAATGTTTCCAATAATTTTCCTACTCTTGATGTCTGACTAACTGGTCTATAATTACCTGCTGTCCTCTTAAATAAAGGAACTACATCAGTTATCTTTCAGTAATATGGTACTCCACCCATAGCCAGCAAAGTATTAAATAACTCACCAGAGCCCCACAAAATTACCTTCCTTGCCTCCCATGGCAGACTAGGATACATCTCATTAGGCCCCAAGGATTAATGCACCTTTATGTCTGCTAAAATATCTAGTATCCTCTCTTTATTAATCTTAAGATGTTCACCATCCCAAAAATACCCAGCTACAATATTTTTCTCATTTTTGAATATGGATGGGAAGTATTCATTTAAGGTCTCATCCACATTCTTTGGTCCTCTGCAGAGAGTGCGCCTTAAGATCTCCAAGGGACCCCACTCTTTCCCTGGTAATCCATTTACTCCTAATATACTTATAAAATGCCTTGGGTATTTTCTTCAATCCTAACTGTCAAAGATACTTTGTGGTGCCTCTCTACTCTCTTAATTTCTTTAAGCATCTCTTACACATATTGTACTTCTGAAGGGCCTCTCCTGTTTTTATTGCACTAGCAGTGCTAACCACTGTGCCACCGTGCCGCCCACAATTTTCTTCAATCCTAACTGTCAAAGAAACTTTGTGGTGCTTCTCTACTCTCTTAATTTCTTTAAGCATCTCTTACACATATTGTACTTCTGAAGGGCCTCTCCTGTTTTTATTGCACTGTCCCTAACATATACTTTCGTCTTTTTATCAAATTTTTGATATCCTTTGACCTCCGGGGTTTTCTGAACTTGCTACTCTTTGCCTTCACTCTTAGAGGAATTTGCTGGCCCTGAGCTATCTCAGTGCTACTTTTAAAAGACTTCCATGCTCTAAATGTAGACCTACCTGCAAGTAGCTGCTCCCAGCCTATGTTTGCTAGATCTTGTCTAATGATATTGAAATGCACCTTCCCCCAGTTTAGATACTTCTGCACTATCCTCATCCCTTTCCATATTCACTTTGAAAATTAGAGTTATGGTCACTATCCCCAAAATGTTCGTCCACTGACACATCAATCACATAACTGGTTTCATTCCCTTGTATTAGGTCAATCACTCACCTTAGATCATCTCTCATTCTTCTAAATTCCAGTAAGTCGAGTCTAATCTGTTTAGCCTTTACTCATAAGACAATTCCGCCATATCAGGGATTATCCCAGCGAATCTTTTCTGAACTGCCTCTCATGTAATTTTATCTTTTCTTCAATAAAGGAACCAAAACTGCTCACAATACTCCAGATCTGGTCTCACTAGTACCTTGTACAGTAATAGTAAGACCTCCCTACTCTTATACTCCAAGCCCCTTAATATAAGGGCCAACATTCCATTAGCCTTCCTGATTACCTGCTGCAACCGTGTACTAGCTTTACCTCATGCTCAAGCACCCCCAAATGCATTTTTGTTGCAGCATTCTGGTTTTTCTCCATTTAAATAATATTCATTCTTTTATTCTCCCTTCCAAAATTATCAACTTCACATTCTCAATTTGCCAACGTTTTGCCTATTTAACTTATAAATATCTTGCTGTAAACCATTTCAATTCATCTCACAATCTGTCTTTCCATCTATTTTTGTGTTGCCTGCAAATTTTGCTATAACATACAACTTTAATGACTCAAATATTGCTGTGTGGGATGGGGGCGGGATATATATGGCCCAGGATTAGAATCTTCAAAGGGGGCCCAGTGCTACTGCTAAATTTTGTGTGCCATTTTCCAGAATATTATTTTTTTTCTTAATTCATTTGAGGGATGAGGACATTACTGGCTAAGCCACATTTATTGCCCATCCCTAATTGCCCAGAAAGCAGTTAAGAGTCAACCACATTGCTGTGGGTCTGGAGTCACATGTAAGCCAGACCAGGGTAAGGATGGCAGTTTTGTTTGCTAAAGGGCATTAGTGAATCAGATGGGTTTTTCTGACAATTGACAAAGGTTTCATGGTCATCTTAGACTTTTAATTCCAGATTTTTAAAAATTGAATTCAAATTCCACCATCTCCCATGGCAGGATGCAAACCCTGTTCCCCAGAACATTATCTGGGTCTCTGGATTAACAGTCCAGTGATAGTACCACCTGGCCATCGTGTCTCCTTTCCACTCAATTAAAAAAATATTTAGACTCCAAGGCCACATGGAAATAGATTTTATTTCACAACTTTTGAAGTGATAACATATGTCAAACATCAATCAAACATAGAACATACATAGAACATTACAGCGCAGTACAGGCCCTTCGGCCCTCGATGTTGTGCCGCCCTGAAGCCCATCCCACCTACGCTATTCCATGTATGTCCATATGCCTGTCCAATGACGACTTAAATGCACTTAAACTTGGCAAATCTATTACTGCTGCAGGCAAAGCATTCCATACCCTTACAACTCTGAGTAAAGAAACTACCTCTGACATCTGTCTTATACCTATCTCCCCTCACTTTAAAGTTGTGTCCCCTCGTGTTTGCCGTTCCCATACTTAGAAAAAGGCTCCCCCTGTCCACCCTATCTAACCCTCTGATTATCTTGTATGTTTCTATTAAGTCACCTCTCAACCTTCTCTCTAACGAGAACAGCCTCAAGGCCCTCAGCCTTTACTCGTAAGACATTCCTTCCGTGCCAGGCAACATCCTAGTAAATCTCCTCTGCACCCTTTCCAAAGCTTCCACATCCTCCTTATAATGCGTTGACTAGAATTGTACACAATGCTCCAAGTGTGGCCGTACCAGAGCTTTGTACAGCTGTAGCATAATCTCCTGGTCCCGGAACTCAATCCCTCTACTAATAAAGGCCAAAACACTGTACGCCTTCTTAGCAATCCTGTCAATCTGAGTGGCAACTTTCAGGGATCTGTGTACATGGACACCGAGATCTCTCTGCTCATCTGCACTCCCAAGAATCTTACCATTAGCCCAGTACTTTGCATTCCAATTACTCTGTCTAAAGTGTATTACCTCACACTTGTCCACATTAAACTCCATTTGCCACCTCTCAGCCCCAGCTCTGTAACCTATGTCTCTCTGCAACCTACTACATCCTTCGTCACTATCCACAACTCCACCGACCTTAGTGACATCCACAAATGTACTAACCCACCCTTCTAAGCCCTCATCCAGGTCATTTATAAAAATGATGAACAGCAGTGTACCCAACGCCAACCCTTGCGGTACGCCGCTAATAACATGAATTTACCATGCAAAGAGCAAACTAAGGCTGAACATGGTTCTAAAAGTGATCCCAACACCTCACACTGTAAGCTGATTTGTATCTTGGTCTGAAACTGCACAACAAGTTAAATTAAAGCTGGGTAAAGTTTCACTGACGTAACCCCTTATCTGGCTACAGAATGTCATCAATAGCACTGAAAAATGTCAATATATAACTTTTGACACATCCTTTGAACTTTTAAAATTTTGACACTAACAGAGGCCCAAGACTGTTTCACTTTTACTGATTTTGATTAACTAAGTCAAAAGCAAGTATTCTTCTCAGTTATAAATCACAAGCAGATTATATTGTAATATATTGTAGTTTTCAGATATTGCAGTGGTCTAACGTACAATAGTTTGTGATGGAGTCACCAAAGTTTTAAGGGTAAGGGATGTACTAAATAGCAAATTTGTTTCAAAGGAAGATGGAATAAATAAATGCTCGGCAGAGGATTAATGCAATCAACAAGTAATTATGAACCAAATAGATTTGTCTAAAATTGTCCCTAGCTTAATTACTATTCCTCCTCCATGATCTGTCGAAAGAATGTTGTATTATAGTTCAACAGTCTTTCCAACTGTTCAAATGGTATCCTGGCTAACTTAAATTTTAAATGATTCAGAACTAAGAACATTGAAGGATGTTTAAATGAAACCCAGTGAGGCTGCCTTTGTCACATACTTTATTGAAAAAAATTACCCTAAGATCTATTACCGACAAATAATTCAATGATGACGTATGCAAAGCACCATAATTAAAAGAAACAAAGCCTAGAGAGTGATACGAGGCTGGAAATTTGATCAGGAAATAGTCACTTGTCTGAAACTGTTCCAGCAAATTTTCAGTAGTTTATAAAACCATCTAAATTTAGGATTAAGTTTTAATCCTGTAACATATCCCTCACATCAACTGCTGTTACAGCACTTCTAATGAAAGTAACTTGCTTTTTATTTGAAATTTTTAACTGAATTACAGCCTACATAAAATGTAGAGTTCCCTCCCACCTTTCTACTGAACACTTGTTGAAATATAAGCATAGAATCAGAAAAAGACACAGTGTGAATATTCAAAATAGAGCAGCATTAAGAGGCAAGAAAATATACAGACATGCAGAACTAACAGTCAATAAATTTATAAATGCACAAACATTCCTTCCCTTTTAACGATATACCTTACTTGTTTAGAAACATGGCAACACAATAGTATCCAAACACATGTTTCTAGATTTTGTTGAAATAGAGCAGTTTGTGATGCACCCAATCAGTCAAATTTTCCTGTGTTAGCTGTGGTCCAAATAGCAGCACCCTTGTTTGTAAACCACAGATTTTCAAATCAGACTCTGGGGTTTGAACACAAAAATCAAGCCTGGCACACCAACACAAAACTGAGGGAATCAGATGGATGAAAATTAAATCTCATATTGAAGAACCATTTTAACAACCAGGTTCTTGCAACAGCAAAATTAACATATTTCCCCATCAACCAATTAGTTTGGAGACAGATAAGTCTTGGAAACCAAAGCTAGATGCTTTTATCTGCAGAGATGCACCAGTAACAAAATAAATGAAAATATATTTAATGAAATATTTAAGCATGTTATCACTCATTTGTTCAAAGCTATGACGCTGAGGTTAAAAATACCTTTATTTACCATGTGACCTGACTGAACTAGGTAGAAACTCTCTGCCCAAAAACTTTCCAACTTCTTCCCTTGTTCAATTTGCTCCAATAAGTGAAGAGGAAAATATTATTTAATAGTTAAAGTCGCAGTGTTAAACTGATCTTTTTATTAAAAGTGCTAAACTGACTAGGGACTCAATCTCAGTGTGAGAATCTGCCAACAACCATAGTGCAGACTAGGTGCGATATTGCAGATGCCTTTCATTTCAGTGCAACAAATTAGAAAATAGAACATAACAGCGCAGAACAAGCCATTTGGCCCTCAACGTTGCACCAACCAATCCAAAGCCCATCTAACCTATACTATTCCATTCGCATTCATATGCCTATCCAATGACCATTTAAATGCCCTTAAAGTTGGTAAGTCTACTACTGTTGCAGGCAGTGTGTTCCACGCCCCTACTACTCTGAGTAAAGAAACTACCTTTGACATCTGTCCTATATCTATCACCCCTCAATTTAAAGCTATGTCACTTCGTGCTAGCCATCATCATCTGAGGAAAAAGGCTCTCACTGTCTAACCTATCTAACCTTCTGATTATCTTGTATGTCTCAATTAAGTCACCTCTCAACCTTCTTCTCTCTAACGAAAACGGCCTCAAGTCCCTCAACCTTTCCTCCTAAGACCATACCAGGCCACATCCTAGTAAGTCTCCTCTGAACCCTTTCCAAAGCTTCCACATGCTTCCTATAATGCAGTGATCAGAACTATACGCAATACTCCAAATGTGGCCGCACCAGAGTTCTGTACAGCTGCAGCATGATCTCATGGTTCTGAAACTCAATCCCTCTACCAATAAAATCTAACACACTGTATGCCTTCTTAACAACCCTATCAACCTGGTTGGCAACTTTCAAGGATCTATGTACCTGGACACCAAGACCTCTCTGCTCATCTACACTACCAAGAATCTTACCATTAGCCCAGTACTCTACATTCCTGTTACTCCTTCCGACGTGAATCGACTCACACCTTTCCTCATTAAACTCCATTTGCCACCTCTCAGCCCAGCTCTGCAGCCTGTCTATATATCTCTCTGTAACCTACAATATCCTTCGTCACAATCCACAACTCTACTGACCCATCCTTCTATGCCCTCATCCAGGTCATTGATATAAATGACAAACAACAGTGGACCCAAAACAGATCCTTGCAGAACCCCATGAGTAACTGAACTCCAGGATGAATATTTTCCATCAATTACCACCCTCTGTATTCTTTCAGCTAGCCAATTTCTGATCCAAACCACTAAATCACACTCAATCCCATGCCTCCATATTTAGTGCAATAGCCTACCGTGGGGAACTTTATCAAACGCCTTACTGAAATCAATATACACCACATCAACCACTTTACCCTCAACCACCTGTTTGGTCACCTTCTCAAAGAACTCAATAAGGTTTATGAGGCAAGACCTACCCTTTACAAAACCGTGTTGATATCCCTAATCAATTTATTCATCTCTAGATAATTTATTCATCTCTAGATAATTATAAATCCTATCTCTTATAACCCTTCCAAAACTTTACCCATAACTGAAGTAAGGCTCACTGGTCTATATTTCCAGGGTTGTCTCTACTCCCCTTCTTGAACAAGGGGTTAGCATTTGCTATCCTCCAGTCTTCTGGCACTATTCCTGTAGACAATGATGACAGAAAGATCAAAGCCAAAGGCTTGGCAATTTCCTCTCTGGCTTCCCAGATAATCATGGGATAAATCCCATCTGGCCCAGAGGAATTATCTATTTTTACACTTTCCAGAATTGCTAACACCACATCCTTGTGAACATCAATCCCATCTAGTCTTGTAGCGTGGATCTCAGAATTCGCCTCGATCACATTGTCTTTTTTCAGTGTGAATACTGATGAAAAGTATTCATTTAGCGCTTCCCCATCTCCTCTGCCTCCACACACAACTTCCCATTACTATGCTTGATTGGCCCTAATCTTACTGCAGTCATTCTTTTATTTCTGATATAGCTATAGAAAGCCTTATGGTTTTCCTTGATCCTATCCACCAATTACTTCTCATGTCCCCTCTTGATCCTTCTGAGCTCTCTTTCTAGGTCTTTCCTGGCTAACTTGTAACTCTCAAGTGCCCAAACTGAGACATCACATCTCATCCCAACATAAGCCTTCTTCTTCCTCTTGACAAGAGATTCAACTTCCTTAGTAAACCAGGGCTTCCACGCTTGATAACTTCTTCCCTGCCTAACAGGTGCATACTTATCAAGTACCCAGAATAGATAGTCCTTGCATAATTTCAATTGTGCCCATTCCCTGCAGTTTCCTTCCCCATCCTATGCAACCCAAATCTTGCTGAATCGCATTGTAATTGCCTTTCTCCCAGCTATAACTCTTGCCCTGCGGCATATACCTATCCTTTCCATCAACAAAGTAAACATAACCGAATTGTGGTCACTATCACCAAAGTGCTCACCTACCTCCAAATCTAACACCTGGCCAGGTTCATTACCCAGTACGAAATCTAATGTGGCCTCACCCCTGTTGGCTTGTCTACATACTGTGTCAGGAAACCCTCCTGCACACGCTGGACAAAAATTGACCCATGTAAAGTACTTGAACTATAGTATTTCCAGTCAATATTTGGAAAGCTGACGTCCCCCATAACAATTACCCTGCCGCTCTCACTCCATCGAGGATCCTCTTTGCTATCTCATCCTCTACATCTCTGGAACTATTTGGAGGCCTATAGGAAACTCCCACCAGGCTAACCTCTCCTTTCCTGTTTCTAATCTCAGCCTATACTACCTCAGTAGAGAAGTCCTCAAATGTCCTTTCTGTGATCGTAATACTGTCCTTGACTAACAGTGCCACACCACCCCCTCTTTTACCATTTTCTCTGTTCTTACTGAAACATCTAAATCCCAGAACCTGCAATAACCATTCCTGTCCCTGCTCTACCCACGCCTCTGAAATGGCCATAACATCAAAATCCCAGGTACCAACTCATGCTGCAAGTTCACCCCCTTTATTCCAGATGCTCCTGGTGTTGAAGTAGGCACACTTCAAACCAACTTCTTGCTCGCCAGTGTCTTCTTGCAATCTTAGCTCTGGCTTCACTACTCTCATCCTCCTATATACTTGAACTACAATTTCAGTTCCCATTCCCCTGCTGAATTAGCTTAAAACCACCTCAAGAGCATTAGCAAATCCTCTCCCCACCTCCACCCAGGTTATTGAAGAAAGAAAAGAAGCTAGTCAACTAACCAATTGGCACACAGAACCTTTTTTTTGGTTCGAGGACGACGACGGGTGGGAGACACTACCTGAGCAGTGTTTCGGGTAAAGCATCCACCCAAATATAAAGTGCAGGAAAGTTATCCCAAGAGTCTTTGGCCAATAAGCACTAATTTTCACATCGGGAATTTGTGCCATCTAGTTTGTTGGTGGAGGAGAGAGAATTGGAAGTGGCATATAAAAGCAGGCTGGTTGGAGGTTTAATGAGATGCAAATGCATGGAAATAAGGTAGACACTTCTCAACAGTGAGATTCTCATGGCACCGTTCGACGAAAAGTAAAACAAATCTCAATTTTTTTTTAGCCACGTTGAGATTCTGATATTTTTCATTCTCACCCTATTTTTCATACTTCTTCGCCATTGCTTCCACTACACCAGGGAGGTGAAAATTCCATCCAAAACCATTTCCCTGCATGTGGGTTTTCTCACAATCAAGCAAAGTTTGTATTTTGTTTTAGTGCTGGCTCACAAAATACACAACTAAATACATGTGAATTTCAGAAACTGCCATAGCACATTTCAAACAAGAGCTCTGGGTTACTAGTCCAAACCAACATTGCAGTACAATGATAGATTGAGGCTCCTGCTTAAATGCTAACGTGGAGGATCTTCTACACTATTTTATGTTCTCCAAAAAAAAAACGCTTACCACAAGTTCAATTTCTTTATGGCATCCAATTGGTGGTGTTGCTGCTCAGAAAGCTTTAGGCACAGATGGCCTAATGACTCAGAAACAAGTGGTAACAAGTTTAAATTTGTGTCAGTCCCTTGGATAATAAAGTCTTGTCACTTTTTTGTTGTTGAAAAGTCCAATATAGCAATTGTAATTTTATGAAATAGCATGCAAAAAGAAAATACTAATGAGTAATTATTTAGCAATAATCATTCAAAATCATTTCCACCAAAATGTAACCAATTTTGCTCAGGGTTCTCTTAACTCCATTCCTGAACAGTACTTGGAATAGCTTATTATTTAGTTTCTCAGATATTGGCAGGGTTATGGTTATTGCTAATTGAATGGAGTAAGAAATGAAATAAGAAAGGCAAAAATAAGAAACTCAGCACATCTGGCTACAGCTGTAACAGAGGAAAACAGAGTTAATGTTTTGGGCCCAATATCCTCTTTATCAGATTTCCAGCATTCACAGCATTTAGCTTCAATTGAAGCAAAAGAGGTGGTGCTCTGATCACTGAAGAGCAGCAAAGAACTTTGGACTTTTCTGACAATTCAGCAGATTCTGTGTTTTTTTTAAGTGCTAGCGCACAAATTACCCAATTAAATGTAACTGAGCTTCAGACCTTGCCACTGTATATTTCAAACATGAACTCTAGGCTACTAGTCCAGTACCATTACTGACTAGTTAATATACCCTAACTGGGATGCGATGATGATATCAGAAGTCCATTATTAATTTAACTTAAGTTGTTTTTTTCTAACAATTCTAGCATATAACAGAACAATTAAGGAACTAATGAATTTATTTTTAAATTTACCACAGGCCTCCACATCCCTGTTTCACCATACCACCAATGTCTAACATCAACCATCAATCATCGTATCATACACTTGCTACTAATGTCAAAGTAGTCTTCTCTGAGATAGTATCCTCGAAATGTTTCAAGATTCCAAGCATGAAAGCAAAGGTCAAATGTTATGGAGGTAATTTCATGTAAAATAATCTTTTAATGCTGTCGTTTTAGAGAAAATGTCTTGCACAATAAATAAAATATTTTGGCTATCAACTTTATGACATCTATTCGACACTGTACTTTCAAATACCACAATGTACTACAGTATTTGGAATTTCCAACCAGTGGTTTCTTATGTAAAATTACTTTTCTGGTGATCATACTCAGTGTACCTGCCACAATATATCTGGATATCTTTTATTTCTACACAATAATTCGGAGCCTTTAAACATGAATTAGTTCAATAATTATAATGGTTCCTTTAAAATATTCCCTGTGATTCAAAGTATTTTATGTCTTTATAGATCCGTTACTAATCCTATTAACAGAAACACTGTTTTCGAATGTGTTATGCCAACATACATAATAGTACATTAAAGGAATAAGTCCAAGTACAAGTTGCACAATTGGTTTAGCCATTCCTCGTCAGATTTGCTGGACCACGTCTCATATGTCATGGCCCTGTACTCCTTTGTCAAATTCCTCATTATTCCAGGATCGTAAAGTCAAACAGTATGAAATTAGACCCTTCAGTCCAGCTAGTCTATACCGACCAGGTTTCCCAACTGAACTAGTCCCAATTTCCTGCATTTGGCCCATATCTCTAAACCTTTCCTATCCATTCGCCTGTCCAAATGTTTTTCAAAACTTTATAACTATACTTGTCTCTACCACTTCCTCCAGCAGTTTGTTCCATAAATGCACCACCCTCTGTGTGAAAACGTTGCCCTTCAGGTCCCTTTTAAATCTTTTCCCTCTCATCTTAAACATATGCGCTCTAGTTTTGGTTTCCCCTACCCTAGGGAAAATACCTTGGCTATTCACTCTAGTTATGCCCCTCATGATTTTTATAAATCTCCATAAGACCACCTCTCAGTCTCCTACGCCCCAAGGAAAAGATTCTCAGCCTTTCAAGTCTCTCCTTATAACTCGAACCCTCCAGTCCCAGCAACATCCTTCTAAATCTTTTCGGCACCCTCTCCAGTTAAATAACATCCTTTCAAGAGCAAATATAAACCCAACTTCATTTTTTCCAAAACTAATTGTCTCCTGAAAACCCTTTCTCTTCCCACTTCCCATGTCTAACAAGTGCAAGGAGCACTGGACATATTTTCATCAATATTGAAAGCACTCATTTAGCTGCCTCTGCTTCATTTTTCTTTTCCCATAGTCTATCAAGATTGGCTTCACCCATCATTTCCCAATGCCAAGTCCTGAAGTTATATAATTTTTTCAACATCCCTACTATCTGATCTTGCATCACTGACCTACTCAGTACAGTTTAGTCAAGGAGTAGTAAAACACTGCAATAGCAAACCCCATTTGGTAATCAGGCCCTAAAACAAGACATACAAAGGTGATGTGCTCTTATACTGTTTTGCTTCACTCCTATGGCAGTGTGAAACCTAGCTTTGCCTTTCTTTTTGAAATATGATTTTTATGGTATGGATGGTACTTGAATTGCAATAAGAGTTCCACTCATTTAAGATCTGTACTGTTAGTTGCTGACATTTGGTTAAAATTTTACCACAATTTAAAACTAACTACAAGTGTGAGAACACACCTCTGTATAATCGGTCATTGTAACCGCAGCTCTCCATTTGAATTCCTGTTCAAAAAACGGTCAGACCCCACTTTCAAGTGCAAAGTACTACATAGCAATAGCATTACTTCATAAGGGAGTGTATCCACATAAAATGGAAAGCAGTTTTCAAAGGTTAATTAGAAATACAACCTTGAAGTACAAATGTTCTCTAGCCATTTATTCAAGATAAAATAGTTTCTTTTAATTACTGTCAGGATGTACACTTTGATAAGCTGGCACTTTGTGTTCACCCATCCTGGGTTAGAGGAATTTACAATGAATTACAATGCTGGTTTGTAATCTGGGCTCTATATCAGGCTGTCTCTGAACTTGGGTGGTTTGCTTCTATCAAGCCAAAACAAGCTCAGCCTTGCTAATCCCTGCCAAGCCTCCTATTTACCACTGTGTTGGAAAAAGAAACAGGTGCATTAGTGCTACAGATTAATCTCCCAATTCAGTTAAGTGCCATTCACTCAACCCTAGTTTTAAATTATTTACAGCAGTCAACCTAAGATCCTGTAAATCTAGGAGGAGGATGAGCTGGATATATTAAGTATTTGTGGGGCTCTGTAATGTCCCATTTCACAATGTGACGAATTATTGTAATGACTCATTTGAATAGTTTTCCAAATTCCGTCTGACTCCACATTCAACAGCAGTATCAGATTGCATATATTTCTAAGACCCACACAGTTTAATTCCTTAAAGTCACAGACAGATATTTAAAACAGAGTATAAGTGTTGGTGCTGAGTAGAATTATGGATAGGCTACATTTTACGATCAATTACAAATAAACAGAGGTCTAGCTTCATAGAATGTGCAACAAAAATAGTTGTCACTACGACCTAATCTTGTCACTGACAAGGCCAGCACTTGTTCCCCATCACTAGTTACTCTAAGACTGAATGCCTTGCTACGCAATTTCATCTGGTTTTATTGTGAGGAATAAAAAGAAATAAGAATGGTTTTCTCTCTTCTCTGGACAAGAAGAGATATTCAAACATACCTGCTGGAATATTCATAAGTTACTGAATCCTTCATAAGCAAATGCCATCTTACTGTCATAATGCTGCAGTTTTCTTGCCTTTTCCATGTGTTTGTTAAAATTTAATGAATATTCATGAATAAAGCATTGGTCCCTTTTGCAATATTAAAATGAAATCATTGTGAAGTGGCTAAACATTACAGATTAATTCATTTTGAACAGAGCATGACAGAGGAGGCAATAGTCTTAAAAAGAGTGTGGAGACTGGTTTCATTCTGATCACAGCGCTGAGGAAGGAGGCAGAAAGTTTAACAAGACCACAGAAAGTGAGAGTGGCTTTGTACTGAACACAGCAGTGAGACAGGAGGCAGCAAGTTTAAAAAGAACACAATGAGTGGAATGCCTTTTTTCCAAACAAAGAGCTGAGAGAGAGCATGAAAAATGTCTAACAATTATGTCACTGGAAAATCTATAAGTCTACTGCTTGGTGAGTATTTGGTGTTAGGGAGCAAGTCAAAATAGTTTAAAACTTCCAGGGTCCATTGTGGGTGGGTCAGATTGTAGGGAGGATGGATTGAGTTCAGTGGCAGAGCGTTGTGTCCTGAGGACTTGGCAGTTGATGTTGTGAAACTGTAAAAGCTTCTTTAGATATGTAAAAAGGAAGCATGGGTCCATTAAAAATAGTCAGGAGAATTTACAGTCAATGCATTAACCTAGAAACATAGCAAAAAACGAGCAGGAAGAGACCATTTGGCACTTTGGGTTTGCTCCAATATTCATGACCATGGTTGATCATCCAACTCAATAGCCTATTCCTGCTTCCCCCCTTCCCCATATTCTTTGATCTCTGAAAATCCTAAAAACCTAAAAATTCCTGAAAAGGGATATACAGATTGGATGCAGGTAAGATACTTCCCCTGGATGGGGAGTCTAGAACCAGGGGAACAATTTTAAAATAAAAGGATACCACATGAGGCAGAAAATTCCAAAGTTACACAACTCTCACAGCTCTGAGTGAAAAAGAAATATTCTCATCTCTGTTCTGAAAGGGGACCGAATCTTTTAGTGCTGGACTGACAGAAAATATCTTTTCCACATCCACCTTGTCAAAACAATTTAGATCTTATGCACTTTAATTAAGACCCCGTCATTCTTCGAAACTCCAGTGAAAATAAGCCCAGTCTGTACAGCCTATCCTCAGAAGAAAACCCACTCATTCCAGGCAGCAATCTAGTAAAACACCTCTAAATTACCTCCAATGCACTTACAGACTTCATTAATAAGGAAATCAAAACTGCACACAGTATTTGACATGTAGTCTCATGAATGACCTCTATAAGTGAGGCATAAGATCATTACTCTGATGCTTTATTCCTCTCATAAAATACAGCATCCCACCTGCTTTCTTAATTACATGCTGTGCCTGATATTCTAAGTTCTTGTGACTCATGCACTAGAACACCTAAATTATTGTTAATTCACTCAATGGAGTTGCTGGTTGTCGAGCATTTATTGCCTGTCCCTAGTTGCCCTTGAGAAGGTGGTAGTGAGCTTCCTTCTTGAACTGCTATGGTCCACCTCCTGTAGGCTGACTCACAATGCCATTAAGGGAGGGAATCCCAGGATTTTGACCCAAAGACAGTGAGGGAACAGTGACATATGTCGAAATCAGGATGATGAATAGCTTGCAGGTGGTAGTGCTCCTATGCATCTGCTGCCTTTGTCCTTCTAGAAGGAAGTGGTCATGGTTTTGGAAGGTAATGTCTGAGGATCTTTGAAAGTGCCTCATTGGTTGCAGAACATTTAATGGTTATCCAAGATTATGGAAAGCACAATATACATGCACATTTCTCTTTTCTTTAGCATAATGGGGAATGTTGGCTGCAAAAGAATGTTGTAACCTATCAAATGCACCTTTTTCGTAAATAAGTATAACAACTTAAAATGCTAATATTTTTGGTCAAAAGTTTAAGCTATGAAGAAAACAATTTTAGCGAACAATTTGCAAAGCCAGCCATCTATTACTTGTATTTTAAGATCAATTATATTGGATCCCTCAAAAAACTGAATTCATGGCATCATTGCTG
Organism: Chiloscyllium plagiosum; assembly: GCF_004010195.1. Classification (NCBI taxonomy): domain Eukaryota; kingdom Metazoa; phylum Chordata; class Chondrichthyes; order Orectolobiformes; family Hemiscylliidae; genus Chiloscyllium; species Chiloscyllium plagiosum. Next base: position 78,014,322 of record NC_057715.1, read on the forward strand.
CAATGTTTTTAGCTAAATATAACTGAACCCAATCTACAGGATAACAATGTCGCTTATAGAAATATCAAAAAGGTAAAAGCTGACGGAATAATGATTCAGGTTTCAAGCATCACTGCTGCTTTTGCTAACAATCTGCACTTGTGCATCAAAAGTGAAAGGTATGTCTGGGTGACATGATAAATAATGCAAATTGATTAGTAGCAGCCATAACAATGGATCAAAGTAAAGAACATGCTGCTGCAAAGCTCAGTAGTTCAGTTATTATTCACACAAGCTAGATAATGATGTCTGGGCAAATAAATCAGGTTGGTGCAAGTCTTGGCCCGATTAAAATATGCCAATTTTATATTTCCCACCATACATCAACAATGTGAAACAAATGACTGAAATTGTCATATTTCTATCATGACAACACAACCCATTGTCAAGAAAATGATCTTAAACTGCAGACTATAAAGTACCCATGAAGTATTTGAATAATTTCAGTGGATAGCAAATTTAAATTTATTTAATACAATATAAAGTTTCTAAATGGCTTTTACCTTATCTGAGAAATATCTGCAATCCCATAATTCTAGTCTCTTAAACATCCCTGACTTTAATCATTCCAACATCACCGCCAAGGTTCTAAACTCTGGAACTTCCTCTCTCTGCATTGGCACCTCACTACCACCTTTCCTCTTTTAAGATGATCCTGAAAACCCACCTCTTGAACAAAGCTTTAGTCACCTGCCCTAATATCTTCTTCAGTACCTCAGTATCAAATTATGCTTTATGATGGCCCTGTAACGCACCTTGAATGTTTTTATGATGTTAAAGGCACTAAATAAATACATGATACTGTTCCTGTGTCAAATTGAATATTTCCAAAAATGGTCAGCTATGAGATAGCAAATCACTTTCAACACTCTAATGGGTGAAATTGATTATTTGCACATCTCCATGCAGAGTGGCAGATTCAGTGAACGGTATTTGCATTTCAAGTTTAACAATGCCACCATGCATGCTGCTTGTCACATTCTTGAAAGAATCAATGCATTAATCCTTTGTTTCATTTTACTGATGTAAACACAGTTCCAAGAGTTTCAAGAAAATCTTTTGCTGGGACGGAAAAACTGATGTTTAGGGGACATAGAAAATAGGAATAGGAATAAGTCACTTGGTCTTATGAGCCTGCTCTGCCATTCAATAAGATCACGGTTGATCATCCAACTCAGCAACCTTTCCCTGCTTTTTCCCGATATCCTTTGATCCCTTCAGTTCTCAGAATTCTAACTCTTTCTTGAAAACACTCAATGATTTGACCTCAACCATTTTCTGTGGCCACAGAATTCCAGAGGCACACCACTTTCCAGATGAAGAAAGAAATGTTGTGGTGGCGGTGGTGGTGATGGCGGTGGTGTGTGCGTGTGCGTGTGTGTGTGTGTGTATGTGTGTGTGTGTGTGTGTGTAGAAAGGCGTAATGAGGAGTTGGCAAGGCCAGGAAACTATTTGCCAGGGATGCCGAGACTAGGGAGCCATCTGTCTGGTCCTGCCAAGGAAAGAGGCTCCAAAGAAAGTGAGGTTAGAATGAAAAGGTTGCAAAGGAAATGGGATGGTGTCTGGAAGAGGGAGGTGGGGAAAAGACAATGGTTGCAACATACAATGAGGAGTGGGACAGAGAAGAAAAGAAAGCCTGAATGTGGTAGGGCTGAGGAAGGTGGGGGGTGGGGGTGAAGGCTGCAGCGGCAGGTTGTAGAAGGTGGAAAAGGGATTTGCAAAGGTTGAGGGAGGCTATTTTAAAAGTGGGGAAAAGGACAGAGAATACTTCATTGCTTGCAGTTGGTAAGGATCACAATGGCAGGTTAGCTCAGCCCTGTGGAATGCTCCTCCTGCAATATGTGGGAAATCAGTGCCCATGGTGACCATGTATGAAGGAAGTGTGCTCAGCTGCAGCTTCTGATTGTTTGCAGCTCCAGCTGCACCATACAATCTGACTTACAGTGGAGCAGCCATAATACTGAGGACATTGTGGACAGCACATTTAGTGAGCTGGTCACATCACAAGTAAGGGCTACTCAGGCAGAAAAGCATTGAGTGACCACCAGGAAGACTAGTAAGTGTGGGCAGTTGGTGCAGAAGACCTTAATAGGCAACCCTGTCAAACAGATATACTGTTTTGGATACTCGAGGAGGTGGGACGTGGAGATTGCCTCTCAGGGAAAGCAGCAACAGACAAGTTTATGGCACCATAGTTGGCTTTGTTGCACAATAGGAGAGGAAAAGATCTAGGAGAGCTTTAGCAATTGGGGATTCGATTGTAAGAGAAATTAATTGGCAGTTCTGTGTTTGCAAATGAGATTCTTGAAACAAAATTGGTATCAAGATCAGGGATGTCTGAGAGTAGCTGCAAGGGCATTGTGAAGTGGGAGGGTGAACAGCCAGCAGTTGTGGTACATGCTGGTATCAACATGGGTAAAAGGAATTGAGGTCAAGCAACAGGAATTGAGAAAGTCAGGTAGGAGATTAAAGAAAAGGAGTACGAACGTTCTAATCTCCAGAGTACTTCCTGTGCCATGTGCTATTGGCTCTAGTAATAGGAAGATAACTCAGATGAGTGTGTGGCTAAAAGGCTGGTGTAGAAGGGTAGACTTTACATTCTTGGCTCATTGGGACAGTTTCTGTAGGTAGGGCTGATTGCACCTAAAACAGAAAGGGTCCAATATCTTTGCTGGGAAGTTTGCTTCTGCTGCAGAGAGGTTTTAAACTAAGCTTGCAGAGTTACAGGGCACAGAGTGTAAAGTTGAGAGCAAAATTCAGTCAGATATAGAAGGAATAGTCCAGGAGGTGGGAAGACATGAGCATGATGAGGTGCATGGGAGGGCTGAAAGGATAAATTATATCTATTTTCATGCAAGGAAGCTGACTGGCAAGGTGGATGAACTTAAGAGCACGGATCAGCATGTGGGAATATGATATTGTTACAATCACTGAAAAATGGTTGAAAGAAGGGAAGACTTGGCAGCTGAACATTCCAGGATATAGAAGTTCCAGGCATGATAGAGGGACATTGCATCACTGATAACAAAAAACCCTCACTGTAACAAGATATGATGGCCTAGAAGGCTCTTCAAATGAGACCATCTGGGTGGACTATAGAAATAAAAACAAAGGGCAATCACTTTGCTGAAAATATACTACAGATCATCAAAAAGAGATAGAAGAACAAATATGTCAGAAAATCGTGGAGAGGTATGAGAGGAATACAATTATAGTACTGGGGAATTTCAACTTTTCTGACATTAACGGAGATTGCCCACGTGTGAAAAGATTAAACAGGATTGAATTTTTAAGTGCATTCAGGAGCATTTTTTGTGCCAGTATGTCATAATCTTATGAGAGATGGGACAGTGCTAGATCTAATACAAGGGAATGAAGCTCGTTAAGTGGTTGATGTCTCAGTGTGTGAATGTTTTGAGGATAATGACCAGAGCCCTGTATGCTACAAAGTCAATATGGGAAGGGATAAGGATAGTGCAGAAGAAGTGTTTAAATTGGGGGAGGGCCAATTTCAAGATTATTAGACAGAATCTGGCAAACATAGACTGGGAGCAGCTAATTGCAGGTAAGTCTACACTTGGAAAATGGGAGCCTTTTAAAAATAGTACTGTGAGAGCTCAGAGCTGACATGTTCCTCTAAGAATGAAGACAAAGAGCAGCAAGTATAGGAGACCCAGAATGTCAATGGGTATCAACAGTCTGATAAAGAAGAATAAGGAAGCAAATGCTAGGTACAAAGCCTCAAAAACAGAGGAGACCCTTCAGTAGTAGAGAGTGTAGGGGGTGGTTAAAAAACATGATGAGAGCAATGAGGAGCCACAAAACATCTTTGGCAGATAGGATTATGAAAAAAAAAACTGGATCCAAATTGGCTTGCAAACTGGGAGTAAATGGTGATAGTGAAGGTTTGTTTTTGTGATTGGAAGCCTATGACTAGCAATATACTATAAGGATTGGGGCTTGAAACATTGCTATTAAGTACGTTAATGATTTGGGTGTGAATGTAGAAGGTAAAATTAGTAAGTTTACAGATGATACAAAAATTGATTGTGTTGTTGATAGTTGGGATGATGGTGTCAGGCTACAGTCTGATATTGATCAGCTGGTAAATTGGATACAGCAATGGCAGATGAAATGGATTCCTGGTAAGTGTGAGGTGATTAATTTAGGGCAGTCTAATAAAGGAAGTGATGAACACACGAATGCTGAGTCCCTAGAGAGTACTCAGGATCAAAGTGAGCATGGTATACAAGTCCATAGATCTCTGAAGGTGTCAGCACAGGTAGATAGGGCAGTGAAGGTGGCATATGGAATATTTGCCTTCACTGGTTGGGCACTGAATATGGGAGCAGGCAAGTCTTATTACAACTTTATAGAGAATTGATTAGGCCACAGATTAGGCCATTGATTAGGCCAGTTCTGGTCGCCACACTATCGGAAGGACATGATTGCATTGGAGAGGTTGCAGAGGAGATTGAACAGAATGTTGAATAGGATGGAATGTCTCAGTTATGAGAAGAGACTGGATAGGCTGGGATTGTTTTCCTTGGAGCACAGAAGACTGAAGGGGTAATCTGATTGAGGAATCCAAAATTGTGAGGGGCACTGATGAGGTAGACGATGACAATCTTTTCCCCGCGGTGGATGTGTCTAAGATCAGTGGGCATAACATTGAGGTAAGTGGTTTCAAGGAGATCTGAGGAAAACATTTTTCACCCAGAAGTGGTAGAAAATGGAACACACTGCTTGAGAGGATGATGGAGATATTTATTCTTCCAATATTTAAGCATCATCTGGATAAGTTGTTAAAAGAAAGACCACAGTAGGCTATGGACCAAGAGCAGGTACATGGGAATAGCATTAGTTTGGTTTTGTCAGTTGGCATAGACATGTTGTGGAACTACTATATGAGGGAAAGCGATAGTGGATATTCTTGTATTGAGCATTGTGTCAAGTATAAAATTTGAATCGGAGATTGAGGCCTGAGATGCTGTAAAAAATGGGATAACTGGCTTCAATTTTCCAGCTGTGGGCAAATGATGAAAACACTGGATCTCACTAGTCTGCAGAAGGTATAGTTAAGGTGACGATATTGTGTGTTTGGAAGTGTGTGTTCTAGTTATTCAAGCCTGTGTTGCTAACTTATGCTGGCCATCTTGTGCCAGTTTAAGTACTGTGGTGAAAAATAAATTAATACTTTCCTTGTGTGTTATAGCTTTAATTTTAATGGACATTTGATAATTAGAGTCATAGAACTGTACAGCATGGAAACAGATCCTTTGGTCCAAGTCATCCATGCTGACCAGATATCCTAAATTAATCTAAACCCATTTGCCAGCACTTGGCCTATAGACCTCCAAACATTTCTAAATCACATACCCATCAAGATGCCTTTTAAATATTGTAATTGTACCAGCCTCCACCACTTTGTCTGGCAGCTCATTCCACATATGCATCAGCTTCTGTATAAAAAAGTTGCCTCTGAGGTCCCTTGTAAATCTTTCCCCTTTCACCTCAAACCTATGCCCTCTAGTTTTAGATTTCTTCCGCCCTAGTCAAAAGACCTTGTCCATTTACGCTATCTATACCCTTCATGATTTTTAAGCCTCTATAAGGTCACCCCTAAGCTCCCGATGCTGCAGGGAAAATAGCCCCACTCTATTCAGCCTCTCCCTATAGCCCAAACCCTCCAAGCCTGGCAATACCTTTGTAAATCTTTCCTGAACCCTTTCAAGTTTCACAACATCCTTCCGATAGCAGGTGACCAGAATTGAACACAGTATTCCAAAAGTGACCTAACCAATGTCCTGTACAGCCACAACATGACCTCCCAACTCCTATACTCAATACACTGACCAATAAAGGCAATCATACCAAATGCCTTCTTCACTATCCTGTCTATCTGCGATCCACTTTCAAAAGAAATATGAACCTGCACTCTGAGGTCTCTTTGTTCAGCAACACTCCCCTTATTAAGGATATTAATTAATCTTCTCTCTCTGCTTCTATGTGCTTCCAAATACCATACATCTGTCAACACAAACACAAAACATGTTGTTCCTACATGACTGCATTATGTAATAATTTAAGTTGATTAAAATTGTAAAAGAACCTCTAAGAAAAAGCTTCCAAAACAGAAAAGGGAACCCTCAAGAAACACCTTATTCTATCTGTACTCATAATTCGATGCACTTCAGTTAGGTCTCCCTTCAGTCTCCATTCCAAACAAAACAACCTTTGTTTATCCAATCTTGCTTCATAATTTAATTTTGCCATTAAATAAAAATTACCATAATCTCTACTTTTAATGTTAAACCTCACACATTATGTTAATTTCACTATGGTTAAAAATTCCAGTCCCCTTTCCACATTGCAATGTTCGTAACACTGAGAACAGATGCAAAGCATTCATCAAAAACCACAAGAACATCCTCCGCATCCATACAAAACTACCATTATGTCCCTCTTCTTACTTTATTAAAACCCTTGTGTCTTGGGGGCTGAAGTTTCTCAGCCCCTGAATGATATAGGCAATGGAAAGTTAGGGTGGGAAAATATGGTGAGACTGGAAAAATCAATGTTAAGAAAAAAATAATCAGATTCTGCAACCAAGTTTTGAAAGGCAGGACGGGAATTTTGCTAGTGAATAATGAATAGCCTATTTGCATACATTTACTGACATTAATACCTAATTCGGCCTGATTTATACACAGTTTCTAATTCTTCTGCAATGCTAAGGCATATAAGGTTATGGGTCAAGTGCTAGAAAATAGGATTAGAAAAGCTAATTGGTTGTTTTTTGGTGCAGACACGATGGGTTGAACGGCCTTTTTCTGTGCTACAGATCTCTATGATTATGACCGTGACTTCTATGTGCTTGAGAGAAACTTGATTGTGACAATTGCTGACATGAAAGACTAAGCAGGTATGTGGTGGCTCAAGCTCATCATGATCTGCAACCCCCTGTCCATGGAGGATAGCATCAGCGATCTGCACTTTAGAATGCACCAGCATCTTTCACTGTAATGTCACTGCCAGGCAACATGGTCCTTGTTCACAATTACACATCTCATTGATTAAACCAGGGTATATCTTAGGACTCCTCGTTAATTCTCTTATGCTCATTCACCTCATGCTTATTTGGATTCTCATTGCATTTCTGCATTGTCTCGCCTTTTTGCATTCTGCTGCCTTATTCAGAACCTAAAGTACTTCTGTGATGCCTTGTCTTTTAGCACAAAAAGCCAGGTATCTCGATCAGTTTTGATTGTCAGCAGTGGTCAGTTAAGGGGTGTTAAGTACAGCATCGTGCTTTTTCAGTGTCATACCTACTCCATGCATCAGCAACATACAAGGCAAACACAATGCAATACAATGGCTATGTCTCAATGTCCAAGCAGAGTAGTTTTTGGACACTCAAGATAGAGTATATCCAGTCAAGAGGACTCATCACAGTAAACAAACAGCAGCATTTGATGTCAGTCCAGGGTTAGCACATGATCAGTTGACTGCTTGGGGTAATCAAGGCTGGGGTTCTATATAACTGCAATCTGGGAAGTGGGCTCTGGTTAGTCCCTTAGATTCAAGGTAACTGGTCTAGGATTTGCAGTAAGTCAATTGGGAAACTATAGAAGTCAGTCAAGGGCCTGGTCACTCCTTGGGGTTCTTCTCAAGGAAAGTCAAAGGCATTTTTGGGAGCCACTGGCATGGTGGAAGTTGGGGAAGTTGTGGAGATTGGAGGTTGCATATGCCCACATATGCAAAGTGGGCAATAAATGTGAAGAGGTGTAACTTGGCAAATAAGAGTGGGAAATAATAGTATTTGGATGACATGAGCTACTGCAAGAGGTTTGAAGGGGGGTCACCAATGGCCACAACTACCCGGGCATCGACAACGGACAGTGCAGCACAACATTCAGCATAGCTAGGCTGTTGGCTGGTATTCAGGGGCTAATGGTGGGAATGTATGTTAGCTCAGTATGTAAGGGGTCAACAAGGAATGCAAGGAAGAAAGGAACACAGAGATTTGGGGTGGGGGTAGAGGTGTGCTTAACCTCTTAGCAAGTTGAGCCTGCAATTCACATTGCCAAGCATGACCTGCATTGCTTTCTGTCCCCATGTAAATGTGTAATGGATGGAAAATGTTAGAACACCCAAAGTGGGCTGAGTAAGTGTTTACACATGAACACTTTCTCAAGCTGAGAGTGGGCAATAAATGCTGGCCAAGTCATGACTCCCACATCCCATGAATGGACAAAATAAATTGCATTAATTAAGCACTTACGCAAGTTGAAAACATCTAATTATAGTATCCTTATATGAAATACATGCAGTGTCTGTGAAAGATACAAAGCCTGGCCAGATGCAATCTTGACCAAGCCATTGGTCAATACAGATTGATCACAGTAGTCTCTGTGAAGCAGACAGAATCACAGACGACCTTAAAAGTGTCACCTGCAGGTCACAATTCACAAAGACAATTGAAGTTCTTTTAAGCTGCACAAGGGAACAGAACTGATTTCCTCTCACCTTGAACTGCAAGTATCAATAATACTACTGTACTTACGATCTCCTACTGCATTAACGCAGCACTGATTGTGCTTCATATATCCGACAAGGTTGACTATGTCAAAAATCCATGTTGAAACTTGCCATGGCCTTCCTTGTCAACGTCCTCCATACTCCACTGAATTGAGGACAATGTTAAATTGTCAATTATATATTAGGTAAATGTTGCCGGCTCACATTGTTCTTTCACTCTTATTTCTCCCCACTATGCAGGTAGGCCATCCATGTCCTTACCCTTAACAACTTCTCCTTTCAATCCTCCCACTTCCTACAAATCATAGAAGTGGCTATGGGTACCCGCATGGATCCCAGCTATGCCTGCCTCTTCACAGGATATGTGGTACAGTCCCTCTTCCACAGCTACACTGGCACCATTCCCCACTTTTCCCCCACTACATCGATGACTGCATCAATGCTGCCTCATGCTCCCACGAGGAGCTTGAACAGTTCATTAACCAGATCAACACCTTCTATCCCAACCTCAAATTTTCATTAACCAGATCAACACCTTCTATCCCAACCTCAAATTCACCTCGTCCATCACCAACACCTCCCTCCCCTTTCTAGACATCTTCATCTCCAGCGACCAACTCCACACCGACATCTACTACAAACCCACCAAATTCCACATCTACCTTGACTACACTTCCTGTTAGAAACACAATCCCCTACTCCCACTTCCTCTACCTCCACCATATCTGCTCTCAGGATGAGCAATTCCATCCCAGATATCCTCCTACTTCAAGGACTGCAATTTTCCCTCCCCTGCGATCAACAGTGCCCTCAACCGCATTTCGTCCATTTCTTGCACCTCCGCCCTCTAACCCCACCTGCTGCCCCAACCCCAACAAGGACAGAATCCCCTGGTCCTCACGTTCCACCCCACCAATCTCCAAATTCAGTGCATCATCCTCCGTCACTTCACCAACTACAGTCAGACTCTAACACCAAAAATATATTTCCTTCTCCACCCCTATTAGCATTCCGTAGGGACTGTTCCCTCCACAACTCCCTCATTAGGTCTACAATCCCCACTAACTCCCTCTCCATACCTGGCACCTCCCCCTGCTGCCATAAGAAGTGAAAATCCTATGCCCACACCTCCTCACCTCACCTCAGTCCAAGGCCCTAAATGATCGTTCCAACTCTGACAGAGATTTACTTGTATATCCTCCAACTTAATTTACTGCAGTCGGTGCTCTCAATGTGGTCTCCTCTACATTAGAGTGACCGAGCGGAAACCTGTGGAACAGTTCAGGGAATATTTCTGGTCCGTAAGCACCAACTGGCCCCACCTTCCTGTGGCCATTTAACACAATTCCCCTCCCACTCCCCTGAGGACATATCCATTCTGGGCCTCCTGCACCACCTACACAAGGCCACCTGCAAACTGGAGAAGGAACACCACACCTTCTGCCTCGATAGCCTACAATCACATGGCATAAACATTGAATTCATCCGTTTCCAAATCTCCCTTCCCCCCCATTCCATTCCAGTCCAATCCTCCAACTCAGATTAGCCCTCTTGACCTGACCTATCTGTCTATCTTCCTTCCATCTATCTACTCCACATTTCCCACTGACCTATCACCATCATTTCCTACCTTTGCCTACCTTTCTCCTAGCCTCCAACGCTCCAATTTATCTCTCAGCACACTTTCCCCTCCCCAGTCTTGAAGAAGGGTTATGCCCGAAACGTTGACTCTCTTCCTTCTCAGATGCTACTTGACCTGTTGTGCTTTTTCCAGCGCCATGCTTAATCAACTCTGCTACAACCTTGACTTTGCCTGCACTTCCCAAAGAAATCATCAACTTCACCAACATTTAGAAGAGACTGAGATGCATTCAGAGTTCCTTCCATATGTGTTTTCAATTACCCATACAAGAAGCAAGGTGAAGCCTGGGATAATGGTTTTGTAGATTTAATGTTGTGTATTTATTTTTGCCACAATTCTGGGCAGTGCCAGTTAGACTTTTCCGCACCATGACACCAATGGTTTACCTTTCATACTTGGAAACCTTAATCTTCGATAGTGAGTGAATTATACAATAGTTGACAAATATATTTAATGTCTCAAGTACAATCATATCCCCTAAACCCATACTACTTTAACAGTTATTTTTTCCATAAAAAATTAAAGTGAATAAACTAAGTATGAAATGCTTATCCCAAATCAACATTCGATTTTCTTTCAATATGATCCAGCAACTTTTCTAATTAACAAGTTAGGTTTACTGGTCTATAGTTCTCTGGCTTTCCCTCAGTTCAAGTAGGGTTAAAATATTCAGTCTGTAGATAACACAACATTCATCAGTATACAAGATGGAGCTGAGATTTCAGCAGAATAAAAGAGATAAACACATGAAAGTTTTCAGGGTTATGGGAAAATAGAGAAGTAAAACTGAATGGATAGTTCTTTCAAAAAGTTGACACGGGCATAATGAGATGTTTGGTCTTCATTGGTATGTTAAATTTCGAGCTCAAGTTTCTGGGATAGGACTTGAACCAAGATTTTCTGACTCAGAAAAAGAATTGTAACACTTGGCTAAGCTAAAATTTTAAATAATTCTGAGAGATTATTTCCGAGATCAGCTTACATGCTTTACCATCTAAGTGACAGAAAAAAATATGACAACATATGACAAAACAAGATTTATCTCATATATATAATTCTATGCTGCCTAATAGTACAAAAATGTATCAGAGGTAACAATCTACAAAGTTGCAACAGCCTATTTTGACTTTTGACTGAACTCTTGCAACGGATGGTGGATTGCAACTCTATAGGTGGAATGAGCCACATACATCAGGAGTTAATCTAATACACAACATTATCATCAGGTTTGACCTCATGCCTTCATATTATTGCAGTGTTCTAAACAGATACATAAAGGACCAGTACTGTACATTCTGCACCACTTCCAAAACTGAAGGATCACTAGCTCTTTAAAAATTGCTTGCTGTTGTCAAAAACCATAGTTTATCTTGCACTTCTGTTTGTGAAGCTAGCTTTGCGTGTCGAGTTCACATCTATTAGTTTAGTCGTGGTTGTATATAAGCCTGTGAAATATTATCTTCAGAGAATTAGAATGTATGTGCATCAAAACGGCTTGCATAACTTCATTATTGTTTGACAATAATTCTAAACATTTAAAATAGCAGATATTTTTGACACTTGTATTATACTTACTGTAATGTTCTCCTTTTCGTGATTTTGAGGAAAGTTGTTTTGTTCATCCAAATAAATTCCCAAGGCAACATGTTTCTTCACATATAATAACTAATACAGGATATTTATACTTCTGAACCTACCAATAAACTGATCTGTAATTCAAAAACACACCAACAATAAAACTAACTTTATAGTTTATTTTTGTAAAATAGTTCACGTTACTGATTTATTGAAGTTCTTCAGAATTCTAGCTACTAATATAATGGTTTTGGAGATTTAATGTTGTGCATTTATTTTCACCACAACCCTGGGCAATGCCAGTTAGACTTTTCTGCACCATGACACCACTCTTTCATTGGCATGCCACTGCTGCTTTTTATTAACAAGTGTGCCAAAACCATCTGCTTTAAGAATTCCAAGCATTATTGCCGACATCGCAGCTGTTTTATTATTCTGAAAATATCGATTGGGTTACCAATGTACACTAACCAAGTAACAAAATGTTACTTTCTTTTACAACTGCAGATAGTATTGAATGTTCTGTCCCCTTTGGTATTGTTCTGTTCATTCAAACGGACTGTTCTAATTATTGTGCTTTTGGTAAACTGCATTTTGGTGTTAAATTTTATCCGTGAAGTTTATACTTGCTTTCTTCATGCAAATATGACTCAAATCCAGAATCCCTGATTTTGAAGCGCAGTCAAACATGAATGATACACATTCCAAAGTGTCAAAGCTGGCCAAAATTATTTTCAGTAACAACTGAGTGAACTCTCAGCCACTAAGGTGAGATTTATATATATTTTAATACTTTTGAATTTGATTTAGTGGCGTGTAGGCTTTCTCTGTGTCTGAAGGGGTTTAACAAACTTGCAGGTTTTTTTTACTGTAACCATGGTGATTTCTTTTAAAACCCAATGGACAGAAAGATTCCTGTAAATTAATGGGATTTTGTTTACATTGGGAGAAGATATGAGTAAACAAAGAACACAATGTATCTTTCAGGCAGAAGATTCTGGAATTTGTTTGGCTTAGGAGAAGTACCCATAGCTTGGGAAAATAAGTTTTTTTTTCTATTTTAGTTTGGGCAGTACTGAAGGGTGAAATAACCTATATCCTGTCACTGAGTCACCCTTTATTATCAACGCTGTTCCAGCTCTCTCAGGGTAAAAGAACTTCTGATGCTTCTGTTTCTGTCAGCCAGGGCTCCCTGATTGGACCAGGTTAACAGCCCCACTCAGGGAACTCATATTCCTGGCTGACCTTGTTACAATCTCTATACAGGCTAAAACTTGTTGTGAAATACAGCTGATCCTGAGATTGCTAAAAATTGGTTATATCTGTGTGAGGATATTAATTTGAAACATCTGGATCAGAGTGCTTGATTAAAAGCCTGATGGGATTATTTAAAGCTGAGAAGGAATTCTTGATGAACGGTTTAGGCCTAAAATGTCGATTCTCCTGCTACTCGGATGCTGCCTGACCTGCTGTGCTTTTCCAGCACCACACTCTCAACACTGTGGAGTAACTTTGGTTAAATGAAGATTCATATCTACCAACTCCAAGGCATCTTTTATTGCTGCTTTCTGTCCAAAAATGTCCAAATTTTTATTCATAATATGTTATTATATAATACAAACTAGCATAATTGGAGGGACCTACATGAGTTAGTTCCTCCATTCAACCATCCATGTGAGAATTACAAAAATGAGAATTCATATGAAAGAAAACAGACAGTTAAGAGTTCATAAAGCCAAAAGAAAAAGGAAATAAACATGTTGTTTCAGCTGTTTCAAGATATTTGTGTAATTTTGCAAACCCTTTCAAGGAGATAAAAATGATGACTATTCCCACGATTCCACAATTTCACTCGAAACAGCTACCAAGATAATCCTGAGAGCTGCCAAATGCACACTACATCCTTTCATTTTCTCATCCCTCCAGATTAATGACAGTGCCTGCTTTGCAATTCCTTGATTTGCCTGAACTACATTTGAAACACATTCATTGCATGGGAAATTCATCACTATTCACAATGTTCTATCCGCCCTCATGGAGAATTTCCATGGGACAATTTAACCATCACATTTCACCTTCAGTGTTTTGACTTGGTCATTCACAAGTTAGAGAGGTTATGCTTACTCCAATACACCACAATATGGTAATATACAAAGGTATGGCCAGTATCTATTAAACAAAACCAGCATGTAGTTTGTAATCTCTAATCTGAATCAGAAATATTTCCACCGTACTTCACTTGAAGGAATTCCTTTTAATGGGCAAAATAAAATTCCTTTAACACACTGCCAAACAGACCCAGTACTTCTGAAGTTAAATATTAATGGGAGTTTCAGAAGTTACATTTTTTTTCCACATTAGAGAAAAGAACAAAGGTAAGCAGGTTGAATTATAGATATTTCCAAGGTACAGATCCTCTGGTAAGGTCTTGCGCAATAATACTCCAGAGGCTAACAGGTGGTGTAACAGTCTGTCATCAGTTTCCAACAGAAAGGCTGACCTCCTCTAAATGGAAGTTGTGTACACAAGAGTATTGTCTCGCTTTGTGGTCTTCCAGTTCCTCACACTTATTCCAAAATAAATCATCTGAAGCTTCCTTGCAATAAAATTCTAAAAGGCCCAGAAGTTATTGTTGGAACAAGCATTCTTAGCATGTTTAACCCTTTGCCCTCAGTGTCATAGTTATGGTTTCAGGTAACACTGTAGTTTTTTTCAAAGACGTATGAGGAAAAGGAAAGGTTGTCTTTGATTGGCTTAGTTCTTTAGAAGTTGTCAGCTCAAATGAGATCATCTGCTTTACTGACAAAATTAATTACCTATAATGTTATTAGAAACATAGGAGCTGAAACAGGCTATTCAGCAGCTTGAATCGGTTTCATCACCTAATTAGATTATAGCTGATCTTTATCTCAACTACCACATCTATCATGACTCAGCAGTCACAATCTTCCCTTTCGAGTCAGAAGATTCTCAGTTCAAATCCTACTCCAGAGACAATGGAACAAAACTAGGCATAAACTCCAGCACTAAGAGGGTGCAATACCGATGGACTTGTTGATTTCTGTTTGGGCCATTAAATCAAAGCCTCGTCTGTTCTCAGGTGAACATGAAAGATCCACTGTACTACTTGAAGAATAAGGTGTTGACTCGTGTAGAGACTAATATTTATTCCTTGATCAACATGACCAAAGTAGATTACTGGATGGTCATCACCTGATTGAGTACAAATTGGTTGCATTGTTTCCTATATTAGTGTCTACACTTCAGATTTAAGCGGCTGTACAATGGTTTGAGATATCTTGATGCTGGGCATTTGATATATAAATCTGCCAGTTGAATTCATCAAATAAGCACTTTATCAATGAATTCAACATCAATTTCTGACAAATATATTCTTCTTATTTTGTGTACAAGACTTGCTGGTCAAATCATACTGCTTATTTCCATGGGATCGCCAACAGGACAATTTTCCAACAATTTATTTTGCTAAAGGAATTCAAAATTATCACAACTGTTGTTGAATATTAAGGGAAACCAAATTGAAAACTATGACTATGACTGAGAAAAAGATATTTTTTTTGCCAAATTTCTGTAATACTTTGAATATTCTATTTCATATTTGAAAATTAAATCATACTCTCCTCAATGCCTGCTTTTCTCTTCTTTTTAAAGAAATTCTTGGTGGCAAATTAGGTCTTGAGGCCTGTCATTTTTTGAATAGGAGAGAGGAGAAAAATATTCTCATAGACCAGAAGACTGAATGGGAAAGCTGATAAACAGGCTCATGATCTTTTCCTGAATTGCATGTTTATCAAGTTACAAATTATTTTTAAGAGAATATTGTATAAATTGTGATTGGTAATGATGCCTACACTTCAGAGAATAAGTTTTGTAATTAGAATGTGATTGTGGCAAACGTTTTAGGCATAATAAGACCTGGGAAAATATTCACTGATGAATTCATACAGAATTAACAAAACCAGATAATTAGACATGGGGAAAAAAAACCCACAACCCACAGGAAAGTAAATTACTTAGCTCAGAAGAGATTTACCAGGATATTGCCTGGATATGGAAGATTTGAGTTATAAAGAAAGGCTGCATAGGCTGGGACTTCTTTCACTAGAATGTAGGAGGTTGAGAGGCAACCTTATAGAAGTTTATAAAATAATGAGAGGCATTGATAGGGTTAATGGTCATTGTCTTTTCCCTAGGATTGGGGATTTCAAGACTAGGGGACACTATTTTAAGGTGAGAGGACAGAGATTTAAAAAAGACATGAGGGCAAATTTTTTACAGAGTACAGTGTGCATGTGGAATGAACTTCCCAAGGAAGTGGTGGATGTGAGTGCTGACAACATTAACCACCACTCTCTTGAACTCTTCACAGTCTCTGATTTGTCATGCTGTCATATGATAGCCAGCACTAAATGAGCAGAAAATTCCTCCAACAAAATATTGGGAAGTTGGAAAGCAGTTGTAAACGAAACATCCATTCTCCAATATCTAATTCCATTCTCTACCAGATAATTATCGAAGGCTGAACCAGGATTCTTGCATTTTTTTTGTCATAACGAACCTAAGCTAAGCTTCTGAACACATATTGTTTCTGAGTTTTGAGAATATTTTAGCTCAGGTTGACTTCTGGATGTAGGTTTGCTCGCTGAGCTGGAAGGTTCACGTTCAGACGTTTCGTCACCATACCAGGTAACATCTTCAGTGAGCCTCCGGATGAAGCAGTGCTGATGAGTCCTGCTTTCTATTTACATGTTTGGGTTCCTTTGGGTTGGTGATGCCATTTCCTGTGCTGATGCCATTTCTTATGGTGATGTCATTTCCTGTTCTTTTTCTCAGGTGGTGGTAAATTGGGTCCAAGTCAATGTGTTTTGGGAGAAGACATTGACTGGGCCCGATTTACTGTCCCTGAGAAAAGAACAGGAAATGACATCACCAATCCAAAGAAACCCAAACATATAAATAGGAAGCAGGAATAATCAGCAATGCTTCATCTGGAGGCTCACTGAAGAGGTTACCTAGTAAGGTGACGAAACACCTGAACATGAACCTTCCAGCTCAGCGAACAAACTTACATTCACATATCATTTCTATCAGCAAAAGCACCTACTTCTATCGACAATGATGCCCAACTCTTCTGTTGCCTCTGCTCATCTGATGCTGAAATCCTCAGCAATGACTTACTTTTACTTCTAGATGTGACTATTACAAAGTATTCCTAGTCAGACAGCATCCTCTATAAACCTGAACTCAGACAAAACTCTGCTGCTTACATCCTGGCTTGTATCAAGTCCTGTTCACCCACCATCACGTGCTTTCTGATGATAATGACTCATGTTTAAGTAATTCTTTAAATTTCCATCCTTGTTATTAATTCTAAGGCTTTTCCACTTCTTTTCTCTACACAATTTTCAACCATACAAAACTTAAAAGATTACCCTGTACTCCTCCAATCCTGGCTTTTTTTCCATGCTTGCCTTTAATGACTCCATCACTGGATGTTAAGTCTTCAGTTACTTGGATTCTAACGTCTGAAACTCTCTCTCTTAAATACTGCTTTCCTTCTCTACACTCCCAACCCCCCTCAAAGTGGTTCTATGCCAGATTTTGAGCAACAATGCTCCCGTGAACACCTTAGGACTTTTCATTTGATGAAGGATGCTATAAAAATACATTTTACTGTTTAAGAAGCTTTTTTTTTAAGGTTTTTTTTTGCATGCAACTGTTCTAAATAAGGTAGTTCCACACAATAAAATAATTTTTTTGGTTTATTAAAGAAGGACAATATCATGGCTTAAATCTCTGTTGAAGGAAAGGCAGAAAGGTGGTGCACATGTCCACAAACAAATGCACTTGCCTTAGTTTAATTATTAAACTGAAGGGTCAGAACTGCTTTAAAATCAGATTGTAGCAATTACACATTGTTTCCTTAAAAGCAAAACTAATGTGGATTAAAGCTTAAAAGCATGATCAATTGAGCTGTGCTATTTTCTAACTGACCTTTTAAAATGTAGAGAATACTCATCTGAAACTGGCCTTTGATATGAATATCATTTTAGGTTGCTCACAAAACTGGGTTTGCAAGTTGCAACCGGCATAGAAGCCAGCTTAGTCATCCAGAATTCAAATTAAAGCAAGACCAGTTTAAAAGCAGAAAAATCACTACTGAACAGTAGGAAACACAGCATATATATGGTATTAATAGCTTTAGAGTATCATGGTGACTGTGCTTTCGGTTATCGAGGCTTTATGTTCTGGAATTCCTTCTTGTAATCTCTCCATTTTCTGATTTGTTTCTTTCTTCCTTCCTTTAAAACATTGCTTAAAACTTATAACTGTCTTGTATAGTTTAAGTTAAATGTCCCATATAAATACAAGTTGTCATGAATACTTTCTCGTATTATGTGATTGCCACAGAGAGTGCAAATGTACCAACAGCAAGTCAGAGGCCAGGAATTCTGTGACAAGTAACATACTCCTGACTGCCCAAAGCCTGCCCACCATCAACAAGGCAGAAGTCAGGAGTGAGATGGAATATTCTCCACTTGCCTGGATGAACGCAGCGCTGACAATACTCAAATAACTTGGAATCATTCTGGGCAAGGTTATCTGCTTGATCAACACTACATCCATCAATTTCACTATCCACTTCCTCTTCCATCAATGCACATTGGCAGCAGTATGTACTACCTCCAAGATGCAGTGCAGCAACATTCCATGGCTCCTTCCAAAATTGCGACTGCTTCTACCTTGAGGGATGAAGGCAACTAATGCATGGGAACATCCTCACCTGCAAATTTCCCTCCAAGTTTTAAACTATTCTGACTTGGAGGTATATCGTCATTCTTCACTGTCACTGGTTCAAAATCCTGGAATTCCTTTCTAACACAATGGTATAATCCACAACATTGAATGCCGTGATTCAAGTAGGCAGCTCACTAATATTTTATCAAGGGTACTTAAGAGTGGACAAAAATTGCTGGCCTTGTAAGTGACGGATACACCCTAAAAAGGAATTTTAAAAATTACAGAAGGGGAAACATACTAATTCTTCGAGCAAGGCTCAAGGTCACCATAAATGCCACAGCTATTGCCTTACTCAAATTTGTCAGCTTGTCAATGACAAAACAGGTGATTGCCAGCCAGATAACATTAAATAGGACGTGAAATGTAAATTCGAAGCAATACATCAAGGTGAATCTTGATGAGACAAGGAAATATATTTTCAAACTGGCTTTGACAGTTCTCAAAACTTTCTTTCATGCAAGGAGTGAATAATGCTAAAAGCTGATAAGAGTAGGTTATAACACCAGAAAGAAACTATTACTAGAGTTACCCCAAGTATCTTGGAAAATATCCCTCAGTCAACATCACAAGAACAGATTATCTGCTCATTGGTATATTCTTGTTTATGGGATTTTGTGTCTACATTTCCTGGACTGCAACCGTCATGACATTTCAGAAGTATTTCATTGTCTTTTTGAGACATCCTGAAATCATGAAAAACACAACATAAATGCAAGTTTTTTTTAAAAGATAGTTTAAAATAATTTATGAAATAATTAAATGCTACAGTGGAGGGTGAAACTAACCTTTCCTTGATACAAAGAAAATTATCTTAACATAAATCTGCCTTACAAGAGGTTCTGAAAAAAGAACATGAATTGTACTGAAATTGTTTTTGTTAATTATACACCTATTGAAAGACAGATATTTTACTACAAGCCAAATGCGATTATCAAAGGCACTTCTAAAACCTAAGAAAACCACAATTATATATTTATGGTTAATTCTACATAAAAGTTTTTTCAAATAGGCATGGTTTCAAAAGTTAACTAAATCCAAACCACACTATTTGAAAAATCACTGTACTTCAGTGAACACAATACAAAATGCATTTTTGTGGCTTAATACTATTGTTTGAAGACAATAAACAGGATAGACTGACAAGATTTATTTTCAGAGTACAATGAGGCAGTTTGAAAGAAAATGTGACAAGTTAATAGTAGAACCATTGCTTGAGAATGCATTTTAACAGTGAAAAAATCCATTACATCACATCAAGGCCACAGTTAAAGCACCGAACAATTTCACCACTGTTGATAGTGGAACCTCTACTTGCTGGAGGCATTTTTTAAAAATAAAGCTATTCTAGGTTTTAATAATGGCATAACTGCTTAGTTTTGCACGAGGCAGCTTTCTTGGAATATTGGTTGAAATATAATTTTAAAAACATTTTCTAAAAGAACTAATCAGAGAATACAACGATGAATACAATAATTACCAATTTCTGAATGTGCTTAAAGCAGATGTATCACTATGCCTCTTCTTTCACTTTGTGACATGTTGATAATTTGAGATACAGAAAGGAGAAAAAATGTACTTTGATTGACAGTCTATGACAAGTTGTGTTCCCCAGGGATCTGTACTGGAGTCTCAGCTTTTAATATATTTATCAACACCTTGAATGGTTGCATATCCAAGTTTGTAATAATACAAAATTAGGAAGCACAATACATTGTATCGACAAGAGCAGGAGGTTACAATAATAGACTAAGTGAGTGGGCAAAACCGTGGCAAATGGAATTCAATGTGGAGAAGTGTAGATCCAGTAAAGATAAATCAGAATGTTTTCTTAACGCTGACAAAATTACTAAAAGCTGATGTGCAGAAACAGGAAGTAATCAGAAAGAAGAAGAGAACGTTAGTCTCTATTCTGGTATAAATCATTTTCTTAAATCCGTCTGTTCAGTCTACTCCAACAGCAAATGCAAGGAGCTCATGGAGTTCTCCATCACTACGACTGAGACAAGTTATTCAGCTGCTTCTGCCACATCACCCCCTTCCATTAGCCTATCTATTTAAACTTTCTGTAATACTCCCTCACACCCTTGTCCTGAACTCACAGCTTTCTCTAGTTTCTCCCTTTTTTTCCCACTCATGCCTTCTTTTGTCAATGAAACCTATCTTCATTAAACAGCTGCTCAACCAACCTCCCCTCCTGGCCCCTCCATTAGTCAATACTACAAAGGATCCAAAACAGAAGCTAGGAATCCTGCAGCGAGTAACTCACCTTCTGACTCTCCAGAGTCTATCCACTACCAACAAGGCACAAGTTGGGAGTTGGTTAGCTCAGTAGGCTAGATTAACTGGTTCATAATTCAGAGTGATGTCATTGCCATGAGTTCAGTTCCCACATTAGCTGAGGTTACTATGAAGGACTCTACTTTTCAATCTCTCCCTTGCTTGAGGCATGGTGGCCCTCAGATTAAACTATCACAGGTCATCTCTCTCTAATGAGAGAGCAGCACTACTGTCTGATCGGACAATGGTGATTTTACTTTACAAGGTGCAAGTCAAGGAATATGATAAAATTACTCCCCACTTGTAAAAGGAATGAGAACAAGTGGGCAAACATGTAGCGATCTGCAAAAGAATCCAGGGTGATGAGAGGAAACTCTTCACTTCACTGGTAGTTTAGGCTACAAGCTTATGGGAATAGGTAATGAACTCATTTAATGAGCCAATGCAGGCATGATGCCAAAAGTTTGCACCATAACACTGTGATTAGAGTCATAGAGATGTATAGCATGGAAACAGACCCTTTGGTCCAACCCGTCCATGCCGACCACATATCCCAACTCAATCTAGTCCCACCTGCCACCACCTGGCCCATATCCCTCCAAACCCTTCCTATTCATATACCCATCCAAATGCCTTTTAAATGTTGCAATTGTACCAGCCTCCACCACTTCCTCTGGCAGCTCATTTCATATCCGTACCACCCTCTGTGTGAAAAAGTTGCCCCTTAGGTTCTGCAGCCACTGCATTTATTCTTGCATTCTTTTTGAACAAGGGGCTAAACATAGAACATAGAACAGTACAGCACAGAACAGGCCCTTCAGCCCATAATGTTGTGTCGACTATTGATCCTCATGTAAGGTAAACCTAATGTACGAACCCTCAAATTTCTATGATCATATGCATGTCCAGCAGTCTCTTAAATATCCCCAAAGACCTCGCTTCCACAACTGCTGCTGGCAACGCATTCCATGCTCTCAAAACTCTCTGCGTAAAGAACCCGCTCCTGACATCCCCTCTATACTTTCCGCCAAACAGCTTAAAACTATGACCCCCTGTGTTAACAATTTCTGCCCTGGGAAAAAGTCTCTGGCTATCAACTCTATCTATGCCTCTCACTATCTTGTACACCTCAATTAGGTCCCCTCTCTTTCTTCTTTTTTCCAATGAAAAAGGTCCGAGCTCAGTCAACCTCTCTTCATGAGATAAGCCCTCCATTCCAGGCAGCATCCTGGTAAACCTCCTCTGAACCCTCTCCAAAGCATCCACATCTTTCCTATAATAGGGCGACCAGAACTGGACACAGTATTCCAAGTGCGCTCTAACCAAAGATTTATAGAGCTGCAACAAGATCACACAGCTCTTAAACTCAATCCCCCTGTTAATGAAAGCCAAAGCACCATATGCTTTCTTAACAACCCTGTCCACTTGGGTGGCAATTTTAAGGGATCTATGTACCTGCACACCAAGATCCTGCTGTTCCTCCACACTGCCAAGAATCCTGTCTTTAAACCTGTACTCAACTTTCAACTGTCAATGACACCTCCAACCTTTGTGTCGTCTGCAAACTTGTTAACCCATCCTTCAATCTCCTCATCCAAGGAGATTTAATAAAAATTACAAAGAGTAGAGGCCCAAGAACAGAGCCCTGTGGAACACCACTCACCACTGACTTCCAGGCAGAATACTTTCCTTCCACTACCTCTCGCTGTCTTCTGCCAACCAGCCAATTCTGTATCCAGACAGCTAAATTTCCCTGTATCCCATTCCTCCTGACCTTCTGAACGAGCTTACCATGGGGAACCTTATCAAATGCTTTGCTGAAGTCCATATACACCACATCCACTGCTCGACCCTCATCAACTTGTCTAGTAACATCCTCAAAAAATTCTATAAGTTTTGAGGCATGACCTGCCCCTCTCAAAGCCGTGCTGACTGCCTTTAATCAAGCCATGCTCTTCCAGATGGGCATAAATTCTATCCCTCAGAATCTTTTCTAACCTTTTGCAGACGACAGACGTGAGACTGACTGGTCTGTAATTGCCGGGGATTTCCCTATTTCCTTTCTGGAAGAGAGGAATTACATTTTCCTCCCTCCAGTCCTCAGGAGGACTCCAGCGGAGAGCGAGGATGCAAAAGTCTTCGCAAGCGGCGAAGCAATCACATTTCTCGCTTCCCAAAGCAGCCGAGGACAAATCTGGTCTGGCCCTGGTGACTTGTCAATCTTAATGTTTGTCAAAATTTTCAGCACATCAGCTTCCTCAATCTCTATCCGTTCCAGCATGCTTACCTGCTCCTCAATGGTTTCATTCACTACAAGGTCATTTTCTTTCGTAAAGACAGAAGCAAAAAACTCATTTAGGGCTTCCCCTACCTCCTCAGACTCTATAAACAAGTTCCCTATGCTATCCCTAATTGGCCCTACTCTTTCTTTGATCATTCTCTTATTCCTCACAAAAGTGTAAAATGCCTTTGGATTCTCCCTAATCCTTCCTGCCAAGCCTTTTTCGTGCCCCCTCCTGTCTCTCCTCAGACCATTTTTGAGCTCCTTCCTTGCCTGCGTGTAATCCTCAAGAGCTGAGCAAGACCCTTGCTTCCTCCACCTTAAGTAAGCTGCCTTCTTTCTTTTGACAAGAAGCTCCTCCGCTCTCGTCATCCAAGGTTCCTTTATCTTAGCCCTTCTTGCCTGTCTCAGAGGAACACATTTATGCATCACTCGCAACAACTGTTCCTTAAACAGTCTCCAATGTCTATAGTGCCCTTTCCATGGAACAACTGCTCCCAGTCCATGCTTCCCAACTCACGTCTGATAGTATCATAGTTTCCTTTTCCCCAATTAGATATCCTCCCATTGTGCCTGCTTCTCTCCTTCTCCATAGCTATGTAGAATGTGAGGCAGTTGTGGTCACTATCACCAAAATGCACTCCCACCGCAAGATCTGACACCTGCCCCGGCTCATTGCCGAGCACCAAATCCAAAATGGCCTCTC
>NC_057715.1:78038336-78102687 GCF_004010195.1 Chiloscyllium plagiosum
TTTTCCCCCCTCCCTATTCTTTATAAATGTTCTAAACCCTGGAACATCCAGCAACCATTCCTGCCCCTGAGAAACCCACATCTCTGTTACGGCCACTACATCATAGCACCAGGTACTGATCCATGCTCTAAGCTCATCACTTTTATTCCTGATACTCCTTGCATTAAAGCAAACACACTTTAACCGATCCCTTGGTTCTTTCCCAGGAAATTCCACCTCTTGCTATTGTCTCATCTCCATCAACTCTCACCACCGGTATATAGCTCAGGTTCCCACCCCCTGCCATACTAGTTTAAACCCTCCTGAACCACTCGAGCAAACCTTCCACCCAGGACATTGGTCCCCTCCCAGTTCAGGTGCAACCCATCCTTCATGTACAGGTCCCACCTTCCCCAGAAGGCATCCCAATTATCTACATATCTGAAGCCCTCCCTCCTACACCAGCTGCGCAGCCACGTGTTAAACTGCACCCGCTCCCTGTTCCTCGCCTCGCTATCTTGTGTCGTCGGTAGTAAACCCGAGAACACTATTCTGTTCGTCCTGCTCTGCAGCTTCCACCCTAACTCCCTGAAATCACTTTTTATATCCTCAATCCATTTCCTGGCTATACCATTGGTGCCAATATGTAACACGATTTCTGGCTGTTCGCCCTCCCCTTTCAGAATCTTATACACCCGATCGGAGACGTCCCGGACCCTGGCACCAGGGAGGCAACAAACCTTCCGGGAATCCCAATCCTGACCACAAAATCTCCTGTCAATTCTCCTAACAATTGAGTCTCCTACCACTTGCGCTTTTCTATTCTGCCTCCTTCCCATCTGGGCCACAGTGTCAGGCTCCGTGCCAGAGAACTGACCACTATGGCTTTCCTCTGGTAGGTCATCCCCTCCAGCAGTATCCAAAACGATATACTTATTGCTGAGGGGAATGTCCACAGGGGATCTCTGCATTGTCTGTCATGTTATTTTCCAGACCTCTGACACTATTTCTGTAGTGAGGGAGCTTGGGAGAGTTATGCCCAGCATTTCCATAATTTCTATCTCCAGTGTTAGCCAAACTTCCCTTCTCTAATCACCAAGGCCTCAGGTAATAAAAACAAGAACCCCATAAACCTTCCTAACTACCTTACATACCAGGGAGTGACAGACAGGAACTCCAATATGCCACTGTTCCTCTACTTCTCACTGTATCCTAGCACTTAGTGTTGTTACCTTCCCAAATGTACTACGTCACACTTCTCTGTAATGAGTTTAACATGCCATTTCTTTTACCCTAACCAGTCAATTGATATCTACCTGCACTCTACACCTTATTCATCAGTATCATTCTCACAACCAACATTCATGCCATCTGCAAAGGTCACAATCATGATCCTTAAATCTAAAGTTAAATAATAGGACTTATACACTCTCTGGTAAGGTCCTAGGGAGTGTTGCTGAACAAAGAGACCTTGGAGTGCAGGTTCATAGCTCCTTGAAAGTGGAGTCGCAGGTAGATAGGATAGTGAAGGAGGTGTTTGGTATGCTTTCCTTTATTGGTCAGAGTATTGAGTACAGGAGTTGGGAGGTCATGTTGCGGCTATACAGGACATTGGTTAGGCCACTGTTGGAATATTGCGTGCAATTCTGGTCTCCTTCCTATCGGAAAGATGTTGTGAAACTTGAAAGAGTTCAGAAAGGATTTACAAGGATGTTGCCAGTGTTGGAGGATTTGAGCTATAGGGAGAGGTTGAATAGACTGGGGCTGTTTTCCCTGGAGCGTTGGAGGCTGAGGGGTGACCTTATAGTGGTTTACAAAATTATGAGGGGCATGGATAGGGTAAATAGACAAAATCTTTTCCCTGGAGTCAGGGAGTCCAGAACTAGAGGGCATAGGTTTAGGGTGAGAGGGGAAAGATATAAAAGAGACCTAAGGGGCAGCTTTTTCACACAGAGGGTGGTACTTGTATGGAATGAGCTGCCAGAGGAAGTGGTGGACGTTAGTACAATTGCAACATTTAAGAGGCATTTGGATGGGTATATGAATAGGAAGGGGTTGGAGGGATATGGGCCAGGTGCTGGCAGGTGGGATTAGAATGGGTTGGGATATCTGGTCGGCATGGACGGGTTGGACCAAAGGATCTGTTTCCATGCTGTACATCTCTATGACTCTATAATTGATATATTTCACAAGGAGCAGGGATTCCAACACTAAACCCAGCAAAATCCCACTGGGAACAGACTTCCCATCACAAAAGTATCCACTGATTATTGCCCCTACTTCTTTGCCACTTTCTCTTGGATACCACAGTTTTTTAATTTACTGACCAGTCAGCATATGGGACCCTGACAAAAGCTTTGCTAAAGGCCACATAAACTACACCAAATCACTGACCTTCCTTGTTACATCCTCAAGCAAATTAATCAAGCACAACCTTGCCTTAAGAAATCCTTACCTTTGAATTTGAATTAATTATAAATCATTGCAGGAATTGCAGGTAAGAACCATAAAGCATGGAAACAGACCCTTCAGTCCAACATGTCCATGCCAACCAAGTTTCCCAAAATAAAGTAGTCCCACTTGCCTGCATTTAGCCCATATCCCTCTATACCTTTCCTTTTCATGCATCTGTCTAAATGTCTTTTAAATGTTGTAACTGTTCCTACCCAAGGGAAAAGATCTTTGCTATTCATCTTATCTATGTTTCTCATGATTTTATAAACTTTTATAAAGTCATGAACCTCCTACGCTCCAATGAAAAAAGATTCAGTCTATTCAGCCCCTCCTTATAAATCAACCCCTCCTTAGCCAGCAGCATTCTGGTAAATCTTTTCTGAACCCTCTTCATCCAATCTCCTCTCAACCTCATCTTTTCCAAGGAGAATAATACCAGCTTTTCCAATTCAACACCCTCAATGCCATATCTCCGTATTTTCTGCAGTAGCTGGTAAATCTTTTCTGAACCCTCTTCATCCAATCTCCTCTCAACCTCATCTTTTCCAAGGAGAATAATACCAGCTTTTCCAATTCAAGTAAATCAAGCTCTGCATCCCTAGAATCATTTTTGTGAATTTTTTTCTGCAGTCCCTCGGAAAACATGTGAACTTTTCATGAAGTGTGGCATCTAGAACTAGATGCAATACTCCAGTTGAAACCAAACTAGTGATTTCTTAATGTTTATTAAATTCCTTATTTTAGTACTTTATGTTCCTATTTAAAAAGCCCAGAAGACTGATTGCCTTTCTTAACCATTCTCTTAACTTGCCCTCCATCTTCAATGACTTGTGCATCTACACCCCCAAGTCCCTCCGCTCTTAGACCAACTTTAGAATTGCGCACCTCATTTTATATTGTCTCTCCTCATTCATCCTGCGAGTTCACACTTCTCTGAACTAAATTGCACTTGCCTGTCCATTCTACCAGCCTCCCTATGTCCTCTTAAGTTTGACACTATCCTCCTCATAATACTTACAAATTTTGCGTCACCTGCAAATTTGGAAATTATTCATGCATACCAAAGTCTCGTTTATGAAGGTATATCAAGACAACTGAAGATCTTCATTCAATTAATTGAAATTTCCTGAAGCATATGTTAATCCTGTGGTAGATCTTTGAATGTCATAAGTGGTATACTATTAATCAAACAATAAAAGTACATCACCTTCTGTTTGTACAATGTGACCCTGGTTCTCACACATCACTCTACTAGTTTTCTGAATTATTTCCTTCAGGTGGCATTCTTTCCCTTTAATACTGAAAAATTTAGATTTGCAAATAAGGGTTTAAACACATCAGGATTTAAAACTGTATCCACTGTTATGTTCTGCATATATGTGTCATGTTCTGCATATATGCTTTAAAGTTTATATTTGAAGATCTCAGTCATTTCTGAATCCTGAATTTGGATTAATTCAACTTCATAGTATACTGGTAAATATGATGAGTTCGCAGCTCAGCTGAAAGAACTTAAGGTCAGTCTTGTAGTGGATCTTGGATGGGAAGAGATAGAGAATGCCACTGCAAACAAGAAAAAGAATGATCATAATTCAGCTCAGCACCCCTTATTAATTCAAGCCTAGGGTTTCAAAAGTGGCTGAGAAGCCTAAGTATAAACTTTAAAACATAGATTCGAAACATGAAACATAATTCAGTGGATACTGAATTGTGATTTTGTTTAAACCCTTATTTTGCAAAATTACTTATTTTCTGGAGGTACAAGAATACTATTTATTTATTTACAAAGTTAGGATGTTCTGTTGTTCAATAATTAAATCTACTAGTGATTAAAATAATGTTAAAGAATCATTTCAGCCTTGCTTTATAGTAATGTGATCCTTACTGTACTGCCAATAGGGTCTTGTTTGAAGTCTTTGCCAAACGCTACGCAAAATATGTGATTGTTCAAGTATGTGTATGTATGTTAAATTCAGCACAGGATTAAACAAAATTAGACAATGTACATTGGATAGAAAGCAATTTTAGCTTTTACAGTGGATAGCAATCTGGTTATATATTCTACTGTTTGTGTTGTGCTTGCTTTACTTAATGTCATTATAAGTAATAACATTTGTCATTGACATAACATTGATGTAAGCTTGCTTTCCAGCCATGAGAATATTTAGGAATAAGCAAGAGCATCCATGCTCTAAACATAAATGCCCTTTTTAAATGTTCTTTCATATTTATTGTTCCCAGTTAACATCTGGGGTTAGGCTCCACAATCTAAATTCCAAAGATAACAAGTGAGTGCATTGCATTAGTAAAACTGCAGTACCAAAGTTCTACAAAGAGGATAACTTACAGGCTTTGTATCAACTTGCACCTTCAGAATATTTCAGCAGGGGCATTCGAAAATGTATTTTTCTGTGGCTTGATGCAGTGGAAATAGGAAGAGATAGGTGGGGATGGCAGATTGTCAAGGTTGAAGATACAAGATAAAAGGTTCTGAAGATCAAAAGGATCGGATAAGGCAGGAAGCACTCGGAAGAGAATTCCATGGTGTCAAAAGAATGTGCTCAAGGTCTATCATTAAGAACAGAGCAATGGGAGGAGGAACTACATTGTAGATATCGGTTTGGGAAGAACAGCATGTGAGCAGGTATTGGAGACTCTGAGAGGGTTGCAGAGGTAGAAAGTAGTGAAGTGATCAAGGAATTCTTCTAAAGAAGGATCACTGGACCCAAAATGTTAACTCTGCTTTGTCCCAACAGATGCTGCCAGACCTGTTGAAATTTTCCAGCAATTTCTGTTTTTGTTGTTGTTGAGCATTGCTTGATATGCTTTGAAGGATAGCCTTAAATTCCAACACTCAAATTCTCAGGACTTACTTTTTCAGTACCTTAGTGCTGTCCTTTAATACAAAACAATTGTACTGCTAGAGCAAAAAAAAACTTTTATTTCTTTTGCAAGGTCATGAATTAGGGGCATAGTAGAATAATGGCTATACTTTTGAGTAATAATCAATTGATATGTACTAATGGTCTGCAAACATGATACACAATATCAAAATAAATACATATTAACTGAGAAATTAAATACAGTTAATTAAGTAAGTCTGAAATAAAAATCAAGTATTAGTCAAGGAGACAATGTAACAACTGGTTTATCGCAACAATCTATCAAGTACACGAATACTTTTTAGGCATGGAAATCCACTGTCTTTAGCATGTTTGTCCTATATATTACTCCATAGCAATGTGGTTTACTCTAAACTACCTGTTGAAATGGTCACACAAGTCACTCATTTGTACTCAAGGAGGCAGCTCACTACCAATTTCTCAAGGGCTATTCAGAATGAGAATTAAATGGTGCAGACCCAAATTCTGTACACGAATAAAAAAATTAAAGTTGCATTCAAGTAGGCATTTGATTAATTAAATCAAAGCTTCAAATACATTCATTGCTGATATCAATTAATACAAACACATACAGCTCACTGAAAAAAACACTCATCTATTGGATTTTTCAATGGATTAGTGGGAAATGGGCACAGTTTAAGAGAATGAGCAAGTGGGATAGAGAGCAATTATGCAAGAGTTTTCAGGTGTTTGTGTGCGAGAGAGACAGAGACAGGCAGATAACAAAATAGTGAGAGTGAACAAAAAAGAAGAGGAGGAGGTTGGGGAGTACAAAATCTGGAAGGGAAAGAAGCAAGAGTTAAAGGATCGCGATATATGCAAATCTAACTGTCTAGCTTCCTAAACATTTAGTTTTCTTCAAACTCAAGAATGGTGACTCTGCACAATTTTTGGTTCAAACCTCCTCTCCTTTCACCAATATCAATTGCTGAACTTTAAGTTACTTACGCCACAAACTTTTGAATTTCCTCCCTCTCACCTCAGCTCTTTCCCTTCCTATAACATTAGAAGTCACCTCTTTATCCCAAATCCATGGTTACTCCTCTTAATATCTGATTCTTTAGCTTAACAGCTAAAGCAAATTTGTACATTTCCTAAGTTAACAGTACCTATACTATGAATGCAAATCATTATAACAGTCATTGCTACATGAAACAAAATGAACAAAAGTCAGGCACACAGTGAATCCTCTGGAACAGGTACTTATGAAAGGAGATTCACTGAAGTTTTTTTTTCTGTAAAAACATGATTGAGAGGAGATTTAATCCTTGTTTTCAAAGTTCAGAGATTAATGAATAATATACATTAGTTATTTCGCTGAAACAGTGAACTAAAAGTAAAAAGGCAAAAAAATTGAATTTTTAAAAATGTCAGAAGTCATATTTTAGCTCAGAATGATCTTTTTCGACATGATACTTGGAACTGTGGAACAGTTTCAGAGGTCGAGTTGATAAGTGAGAAAATACACTTCTTTTTAAAAAGGTTACCTATATATGTGCTTAGGAACAGCATTAAAGATTATAGGAGAAGCAGGGTCAGGTGATGGAATATTATGTGGAACAAAAGAATAAGTTGATAAGACTTAGCAAAATGGTTGGCTAGCTGTCCAAAAAACAAGGAAAATAGATGTTATGGCTATTTATTCAGACTGTCAAAACTGTAAAATGGGATCACACAGGGATCAGTGCCTGAACCAATATTATTTACAAAAACTATTAAAGCTTTATACTTTGGAATCAAAAATACAATTCCAAAATTTGTGAATGACACAAAATTTTAGGGGGGGGAATGAGAAGAGAGTATGTCAAGATGGAGGAGGACTGCCTATAACTGACAGATGAATTTCAATGCAGAGAACTGTAACATTCTGAAAGGAAAAATAAGTCAGTTATATGATACTTAGAAAATACCAATCTCAATGGGTTAGCTATTTTAGAATACAAATCATTGAAAATATAGATGTAAGTTAAGGCCATAAAAAACAAGAATGATCATTTATTTCTAAAGTGACTGGAATTAAAAAGTAGAAAAGTTATGCTAAACCTGTACCAACATTGATTAGAATGCACTTTAAGAGTCCTATGTACATACTAGTCGCCATATGATAAAGACGACTGCAAAGACAATTTAGGATAGTAATGAAGCGACATTTCTTCATGTGAAAGCTTATGCATCTTTGGAATTTTCTAGCCCAGACAGACGTGGATTATGAATCATTGAATACATGCAAAACAGAACATGATAGATTTTTAGATACTTAAGGGTTCAGGTGTAATTGGAATCAAAGGTTATTGCATTGGAATCTTATTACATGGTGTCGCAAGCCCAAAGAGCTATATGGCCTAAGCAGCTCTTACTTCTTCTATTCTTATGACTGGAAAAGGTGTAAAAAAGATTTTCAAGCGTGATACTAAAAATCTGAGATTATATTTATTAGGAACAGATTAACAAATTGGATATTGTCTGTCGTGAAATGCATTGACTGAGAGGTGACCTAATGCAGGTCCTTATATAATAGATGCATTGAAAGTTGGAGCAGGAATAGGCATTCAGCCCTTCGAGCCTTTCCCCATTCAATATTATGTTTGCTGATCCTCCATCTCAATGCCATATCCCCACATTCTCCCATACCTCTTGATACTTCAATATCTGGAAATGTTTCTCTTTTTTTGTGTATAATTTAGTGGTGTGGCCTCCATGGATTCTGTCATAGAGAATTCCACAGGTTCACTATCCTTTGAGTGAAGAAATTATTTCTCATCTCAGTCCCAAATGGTCTTCTCTGTATGTTGAGAACGTGTCGTCTAGTTCTAGACTCCCCAAACAGGAGGAACATCCTTTTTGCATCTGCCCAGCCATTTAAGAACTTCATACGTTTCAATAAGATCATTGATCATCCTTTTAAACTCTAATGAATACAGGCTCAGTTGCATTAATCTTTGGTGGATGTGAATGAATGTTGCGGATGGTGTGGTGAATGTTTAAATATATTACTGTAGCAAGTGGCTAACGTGAACTGCATAGATGCATTTATGAGTAAGCTACATAAGCATATAGTGAAGAAAAGAATACAGGGTTAGATTGTTAGAGTGAAATGAGGAAAGATGTGTGGATGTTCAAGTGAAATATAAATGCCACAAAGATTGATCAGGTTAAATGGCCTGTTTCTGTACCATGTGTTTTATGCTATTCCAGGCAGCTGTCAGGAAATTGCATGCTGGTAATTTTAATTGTAAAACAGCTTAAATTAGGAACTAGACAGACACTTTTGTTCAATTTCTTGTTTAAAGTAGATAAAAATATTGTACTTTACACATATGGCTCATCAAGTTGGATGGGATTAATAATATTGTGTCTGTCGCCTGAATAATCTTTTTAATGTTACATGCTTATGTTCTTTTATAAACTCAGTTTATCACAATCAGTATTAATTAGCTCTTTAAATAAACAGTGGCATCCATACCCTAAAAAAAAAGTTAGCAATTACAGTTTCTAAGTTATCATCTATGCATTTTAATCAAAGTATTTTGAATTCATTATGATGGATGAATGAAGAGTATGAATTATGAAAGTAAAGTAAAATTAGTTATTAGCCACATATCATAAAACGTGAATTACAGCTTTTATGGAAAGCTTTCACAGAAATGCTGGTCATTCTCTGTTGCTAAGTTGGGTCCTGTCTAATATAGTGCAATTACTTCTGTCTTTTGATGCGCATGTACCTGGCAGGGAAAACAGAGAGTTCAAAGAGGACCGCTGGCATGTAGTAAGTGCTGTGCCCACTGCCACAATTTATTGCTTAGGTCAATCTTGTATTTTAGAAGCTTCTTAACGCACTACAAGAAAGGTATTCTTGGTGGCAGAGATATTTGACTTGACGCATGAAACTACATTAACAGGTAGGGTAATAAATAAGTGTTTTTTTTTGCCTATGTTGCTTTAATGGAATAAGAATACAGCTGTAAGTCCTGGAAAACAGTTAGAGTGGCTGACAATTTTTGCAAGTGCACCTCAAATACTAAGTGAAACGGAATGTGATAAATGTCTGATTGTTTGGTGATTCAGTTATATTGGTATGTTCATGCATAAGTGTTCAATATATTGATCCAAAAAACACAAATTTTAAACATCTAAATTTCAAGCTTAGAATCATTTACAAACTTTAAAAACTGAATTTTGCAGTTTATAACAGTTAATACTTATAAACTTTGATTTAGTCATTTATATCGCTTGCATCAGGATATTAGTAGAATGTAGGAAATTGCAGTAATTCTAAAAATTGTGTTTGATGGTTGCAAAAGATAGTTATATCCATCCCTGCACTCATTTAACTGCCTCACCCAACTGTTCATACATTCATGCTTGGTGAGATAATCCTTCTCCGACACATGTATTTTTGTATAACAGGATAGAAATTTACTACATCCTAATGTATTTGCAGTGTCTGAAGGGCTACCAACTACTCTTAGCAAATCTTTAGCCAATACTCCTTATGGCAAATATATTTCCTATACTGGATATCCTTCTAATGGTATTGATGATACAGTAATTATATATTTACTAATACATTGAAATGTTTCCAGTTTATCAAGTAACTGAGCACATTTTTGTAATGCACAAATTAGCACAAATCATCGACAAGATCACACAGGTCTAGTCTCAAGTGAATATAGATTATAAATCTATTAATTACATGTATCGGAAGGATGTTGTGAAACTTTAAAGGGTTCAGAAGAGATTTACAAGGATGTTGCCAAGGTTTGATAGTTTGAGCAATAGGGAAGAGGGTCATTAGACTATTTTCCCTGGAACGTCAGAGGCTGAGGGGTGACCTTATAAAGGTTTATAAAATCATGAGGTGCATAGATAGGGTAAATAGACGGGGTCTTTTCCCTGACGTGGGGGAATTCAAAACTAGAGGGCGTAGGTTTAAAGTGAGATCGGAAGGATTTAAAAGAGACCTAAGGGGCAACATTTTTTTACGCAGAGGGTGGTGCGTGCATGGAATGAGCTGCCAGAGGAAGTGGTGGAGGCTGGTACAATTACAACATTTAAAAGATGTACATATGGATATACGAATAGGAAGGGTTTAGAGGGATATGGGCCAAATGTTGCAAATGGGACTAGATTTATTTGGGATATCTGGTTGGCATGGATGAGTCAGACCAAAGGGTCTGTTTCCATGCTGTATATCTCTATGACTGATCTTATATTATTCTCCAATTATGTTGATTCGCCATCACTATGGGTCTCTGGGGCTTCCTGGCAAGTCCTCAATCAACAAATAAAGAATATTAGTACTGTTGCAAAACAGCTGGAAACCAGCCTCCAAGTCAGAATCTCATCCATATATTCATAGTAAAAATATTTGTAAATGTTATGTCCTGCCTATGATAAATTACCACTTAAGATAGATAAGCATTCAATGTCATAAGCCGCTTCTACTATTTGAGCTTTTCCCCAGCTGAGTTCAAATAGAAAATGGAACATATGGATTTGAATGTTTACAAAACCTTTACTGATTACAACATTACTCTAAACAGAACTGAAGCCAACTGCATTGCGGCATGGAACACCTACATATTGAGTTTTGAAATTTAAACTGAATTGTATGGAAAACTCAGTTTAGACTCAACAGTTTCTATCACTCTAAAATGAATCATAGAATGTATTCAGTTTACTCGATAGTTCTACAATGAATCACAAGAGTTGCCATACACATGAAAACGTAAAACAATGGTAAAACAAAACAGGTTCAACTTAATAGCTGACAACATGGATGAAGTAATATTTTAACAAGCCCTGCAAGCAAGGCTTTGATCACAGGCAATCTGACTTCGCCCTCAGCTAGTAAATCATCCTAAACTATGCACAGTTTTTATCTATTGGCCCGGATCCTATTACAGGTACAATTGTCTCTTGAACTAGATTGTGTTGACCACAACAAGCACAGATTTGAATATATTTCCTATTCTGGTTGTCAGTGGGCAATTGGGAGCATTATTCATTCTAAAATTATCTCAAAATCAAAAGAAATAAATTTGGACAGACTCTGCTGGAAAATGTCAAATGAATTTTGGTGTAAAAAAAACTGATCACTCGTCTGCAAAGCTTACATGAACAAATAAGAAACAATTATGTTGCAAATTGGACTGATTATTCAATAGCAAGATAACTATTTTCTAACAGTTCAAATCAGTTTCAAAGAATTCCATATTGTGGTAAAGAGGAAAGCCCATTACCTTAAGCTAAGTATAACATCTATTACGGCAGCATGCACATTTGGCACATCACATTGCCCTGTTCATCAATACTTAACCAACAATTATGACTAGCAGTCAAAATGTCAAATTTACTCACATTTTAAATTTGAATTTGTCAATTAAAATTTATAACAATGACATTTCAGGTAATCATGAAAACCAATTTTCTGTCACAGTTTAAGAACAAAAATAATGTAGTTGTAAAACAAACACTGAAACTAAAATAACTTGTACTATTTTATGGGTTTTATGGTTTGAAGGTATCCCAAGTAGCTTCACAGCCATTTAAATTACATTTTAAGTGGAGTTACTTTTGAAACATAGCATGCAAAGTAATTAATTTGTGCACAGCAAGTTCCCAGAAACAATGCCATAATAATGTGGGCGGCACAGTGGCACAGTGGTTAGCACTGCTGCCTCACAGCGCCAGAGATCCAGGTTCAATTCCCGCCTCAGTCAATTGTCTGTGTGGAGTTTGTACATTCTCCCCGCGTCTGCGTGGGTTTTCTCCGGGTGCTCCGGTTTCCTCCCACAGTCCAAAAAAAATGTGCAGGTTAAGTGAATTGGCCATGCTAAATTGCACGTAGTGTTAGATGAAGGGGTAAATGTAGGGGAATGGGTCTTGGTGGGTTGCTCTTCGGAGGGTCGGTGCGGACTTGTTGGGTCGAAGGGCCTGTTTCCACGCTGTAAGTAATCTTATCTAAATTAACAACAATAGCACCTATTTACACAATGCTATTAGCATGATAGGAACTAACATGCTTCAGAGGTAAGCTAAAACAAAGTATGACATTGAAGCACACAAGGAGATATTACATCAGATGATCAAAAGATTGGTTAACGAGATATGTTGAAAGAAGGATCGTAAAGGAGAAAAACCACACAGAAAGGACAGATGTCAGGTGGGAATACCAGAGCTTAAGGCACCAATGGTGGTGCGATCATATTTGAGGATG
Source organism: Chiloscyllium plagiosum (assembly GCF_004010195.1). NCBI lineage: Eukaryota > Metazoa > Chordata > Chondrichthyes > Orectolobiformes > Hemiscylliidae > Chiloscyllium > Chiloscyllium plagiosum. The sequence continues at coordinate 78,050,892 of NC_057715.1, forward strand.
CATAAGAGGCCAGAATTAGAAAAATTCAGATATTTAGAGTTGTGGGACTGGAGAAGGTAATAGACATAGGAATGGACAAGGCCATTGATGGATTTAAAAGCAGGGTTGAGAATTTTAAAATCCTGTTGCTTGACCGAGAGCCAATGTGAACAGAGAGGCATAAGGGAAAGGGACTTGCTGTAAGGTAAGGCATTGGCAGTGGGGATTTAGATTAACTCTTTTTTTGGGTGGGGGTGTAATCAGGGCTGTGTTAGAACAGTAAATGTTGAAGAAATGAATCCTGGATGAGAATTTCAGCAACACAAGAGCTAAGACAAGGGCTTAGTCAAACAACTTTGATGGAGGTGAAAATAGAAGTCCTTAGCGATGTTGTAAATATGTGGGATCAAATGCAATGCCAAAGTTGCAAAGAAATTACACGATCATAGACTGATGCTAGGGAAAATGCTGAATTCACTGGAGAGGGCCTTGAGCCAAGTAGTGGTGGGGTGGGTTCATTTTCATGGAGAATTATGGAAAAAGTTAAAAGTTTTATCCATCTTTAGAATTTTCAGCTTCTCCAGCACCTTCTCCTTAGTGTTGACCATTACATTCAACTCTGTCCTCTGACTCTCTAAGTTCTGGTATGCTCGATGTCTTCCACTGTGCAGACTGATGCAAAGTACCTTTTCTGTTTCTCTGCCATTCCTTTGTTCCCCATTCTACTTCTCCAGCCTCATTTCCAGTGGTCCAAGGTCAATTCTTACTTCTTTCTTACCTTTTATACAGTTAAAAAAAAAACTATTGCAATCTTCTTTTATACCACGAGCTAGATTACCTTCATATTGTAACTTCTCCCCTTATTTTTTTTTAGTTGTCCTCCGCTGTTTATTAATGGTTTCCCACTAACCTTTACCACATTGTATGCTTTTTCTTTTGTTTTTATGTTGTCCCCAACTTCCCTTGTCAGGTTGTCTCATCCTCCCCTGGTTAAGGCTCTTCTTCCTTGGGATGAATATCTGCTGTACCTCCCGAATTACCCCCAACTATTAATTCCGTCTTTGCTCCAAGGGTCTTTTTCCAATCAACTCTTGCCAGCTCCTCCCTCATGACTTTGTAGTTACCTTTACTCTATGGTCGAACCATTACATCTGAAGTCAGCTTCTCCCTGCCAAAGTGCAGGGTGAATTACTGCTCCCTAGGGGGTCCTTCAGCTTAAACTCCCCAATCAAGTCTGCCCCATTACACATCACCAAATCCAGGATTATCTGTTCCTCAGTGGGATCTGCGATAAACCGCTCCAAACACCATCTCATAGATATTCAACAAAATTATTTTCTTGAGATCTGCAACCAACCAATTTTCCTAGTCCACTATCATATTGCAGTCCCCTGTGACTACTGTAACAGTGCCTCTCTTACATGCCTTTCCTATCTCCTGACTAATTTTCTGTTCCATATCTTGACTACTGCTAGGATGCCTGTAAATAACTTCCATTATGGTCTCTTCTTCTTTGTGCCTCCTCAACATTACCCACTCAGATTCTACGCCTTGCAACCCTATATTGCTTCTTAATATAGATTTAATTTCATTTCTCACTAAAAAGGTAACCCTACTCCCTCTGTCCATCTGCCTGATCTTTTGATAGGAACAGCACCTGTGGATATTCAGTGCTTAGTCCTGATCCTCTTACAGCCACATTTCTGTGATGCCGAGAGCATCATATCTGCTAATTTCAATCTGCGCTACAAACTCATTTACCTTGTTTCATATACTGCATGCATTTAAGTACAACATATTCAGTCTTGCATTGACATCCTCTTTCTGATTGTTGTGCCCTTATCTGCTGAAGTTAGATTTCTGACCCTTTCCATACTTTATCCTATTACTTGTTCTAGAAAGTTTAATAACCTCTCCTGAGTCCTCCTCTTGTTTAACATTTTTCCATAAATTTCCATGAAGTTGAATCCACACCCCCACTATTTCATTAAATGCTCTATCTTCAGCCATAGTTGTGAGATTCGCCAGGATTCTGGTCCCAGCATGAGTCAGGTAGAACCCATTCTTGGGATAGCTCCCTCCTTCCCCACTATAGATGTTAGTGAATTCAAACCAGTTTTTCTCACACCAATCTTTGATCCACATGTTTACCTCGTTAATCTTATTGCCAATTAGTTCATGGCTCAGCTCATAATCTGGATATTATCATCTTTTTGTTTCTGCTTTTTTATATAGCACCTAGCTGCTCATTTACCCTTATCAGAACTTCTTTCCTTTTTCTACACACATCATTGGTACCTACATGGACCACCACAATTGGATCTTTCCTCTCCCACTCCAAGTTCTTCCATTGTCTAGATGAGATCAGGCAACACAGCCTTGCAAACTCTTAATCCTGGTCACAGAGAACAGGGTCTATCCCCGTAACTATACTATTCCCACCGCAATTACATTTCTCTTTTCTCCTCCATCTTGAAGGTTGCTTCTACCATAGTATGCTGGTCTGTTTACTCATCCTCCCTAAAGACCCCACTCTTGTCTACACATGGAGCAACCATCTCCAACCTGTTAGACAAGCGCAAGGGCTGAGGATCCTTCAGCACAACCTCCTGAATCCCTCTACTTGCCTTGCTTGTAATGACACCCTCCTGTCCCTGACGACTGACCAAATTCAAAATAGTTAACCTAAGGGACGCGACTGCCTCCTGAAACACAACGTCCGAGTAACTCTCTTCTGCCCTAATCTGTTGCAGTGTTCGAAGTTCAAACTCACTTGCTCTTCAAGTCTGAGGAGGCGTTCCTCCAGCAACCAACACTTGCCTCAGATGTAGTCACTATGAAGTACAAGACGGTCCACCAGCTCCCACATCACGCAGGTACAACACTTTACCTGGCCCTGTCTATCTAGTTTATTTATTTAATTCTTAATTTGATTTCTTAAAACTTACTGCTTTTTTTAGATTGCAACCTGTAAATATTTCTATTTACCTGCAATCTTAAAGTGGCCTATAATGGATAATCAAATTAGCAGCTAATACTAACAATGAACCTCTGGTTTTCTTGTGATGTCACTCTTTGTTTTGTGCTGTACAAGGATCATAGACTTCAATTTATCCTGTTGAAAAAAAAGCCTTACACATTATGCTCCAAAAAAAGCAAGCAAAAAGCACCTCTTCCCTCTGCACTGAATTCACATCCTGCCTCCAAAGTCTACAAACCATATACTCACTGTAGCTGTGAACTCTCCTTCATGATTGCGCAGAACTTACTGATCCAGCGATTTGAAAATAACTATCCTATCAGTCATACTCCCTCACAAGTACTTTATATCCGTATAACTGTTCTGCTTTGTCACATCAGCTGGCCGGTGATTTAAATTCAAGTTGCAGAGACAAAAGGATAGAACATCACTAAATGACAACATTTCCTAACTAGTTTTGAGAAGACTTGTAGCTCAGGTTGAGGTTCTGGATGTACGTTTGCTCATTGAGCTGGATGGTTCATTTTCAGAAGTTTCGTCACCATATTAGGTAACATCTTCAGTAAGCCTCTGGATGAAGCTCACTGAATATGCTACGTAGTATGGTGATGAAACTTCTGAAAATGAACCTTCTAGCTCAGTGAGCAAATCTACATCCAGAACATTTCCTAATTTAAAAATAAAGATTCTTGAGTTATGGGTCAAACAAACCAACCATCAATTATGATGAACAACTACTTGATGTAATCAACGTTCCCTCTAATTTCAGTTTGCTGCCCAGAAGCATGGATCCTTCAACATGGACCCAGCATTACACAAGCATGGATCATACAGGGAATGTTGCTTCCACACAGCCTACCCTGTATCTGTGCAGCTAAAATGGGTGTGATTCTTCTGACGATATTGTGGTAACTTTCTACAATTTCAAAGTATATGGTTTACAAATAGGTGTCTCACTGCAAAATGACACAAGTTGTCCAAGCTTTTTTTTGGTCTTACACTTACGAAAATATGCAAAAGTATCAGTTCAAGAAGAAATATCATATGCTGGTTTTGCAAGTGTAGGCTGGTTGTATACAGTCAGTACCTTGCTTGCTGCCAACAGCTGAAGAGATATGCTGTTTGCTATGATCTTTGGGACATACAGCCTAAATACCTGGTACCACATTAACACTGAAATTCGTATATGGTATTATTCATTTGCATGGTAGCATAACATTGTTTTAGCTTGATGGCAGCATCCAATAAGTAACAAACGCTACTCATGTTGCTACTATAACAAGCAAGGTACTGACCATATTCAACTCTTGCAAAACGGACAACAGTGTGTCCAATGTAAGATGCAATTGGACATCTATTATGCTGACAATCAATTTAAGAACATCAGACGGGCTCACAGTGCAGCTATCTTGAGTATATTGAAAGCTAAATATTAATGCACAGGGGGCCGTGACCGTAGCAGACATAAAGAACCACATACACCTACTGCACCTGTTTTAATGTAACACACTAGGCAGCAGCCATTTACTAGGAGAAAGTGAGGTCTGCAGATGCTGGAGATCAAAGTTGAAACTTTATTGCTGGAACAGCACAGCAGGTCAGGCAGCATCCAGGGAACAGGAGATTCAACGTTTCGGGCACAGGCCCTTCTTCAGGAATTCTTCAGCAGCCATTTACTAGTTCATTTCTTAAAACTGAGAAAAAAATACATGTAGAATTGAAATGTTAACTCTATTTCTCTCTGCACAAATGCTGCTGGACTTGCTGAGTTTCTCTTGCATTTTGTTTGTCCTTCAGATATCTAATGCCCGCTGTATGTTTTTACTCAAGTACATTTTTTATTTGCAGTCTATTTCCTAATAACCCATTTAAAGATGTTATTATTACACAGCTCTGGAACAAATGGGGCTTGAACCTGGGTCTCCTGGCTGAGAGGTAGGAATACTACCACTTCACCACGAGACTCCTTTACCCTCCTGGCTACACACTATCCTGGCTTGATACTACGTTGATGTTCTTTCACGGTCGCTGGATTAAGACTCTGAAAATTTCCATCCTAACAGCATTGTGATGTATCCACTTGATGTGGACTGTAGCCATACAAGCTGGCAGCTCACCGTCACCTTATCAAGGAATATTGGAAATGAGAAGCAAGTGCTGGCCTGGCTAGCAATGCTCACATCTTATAAAACCTTTACTTATTGTCAACTTAGTGTCACCTAACACTGACATTTGCAGCAAGTGAATGGAAATTTTGAAAAATAACTTACAAGTTAAATAAGTTATTCATGTTTTAAATTCACAATGGTATTACAAATGACACACCTTCTTGCATATTTAAGCTCATATTTTTGGAGACAAAAATTCCATTGACAAATCTGGGCAGTGCAATATTTTTCTGCAAATTCTTTCTTGGTAATGTCAGCTGATCCTAAATATATCATTCCTTTATGTCAGAAAAAAAATTTGCACAACTCGGTCAGAAATAACTGGTGGTAGTTATAAAAGAAGTATTTCTTAAAATGTTCTTTCTTTTTCGAGAAAGTTAACTAAAACTATTGAAACTAGTATGCAGTTAATGGGTCCCAAGAAACTATTTAATAATCAATTTTAAGTAATGTTGCAGTACTGACACTCCAACAGTATTCAAAGGTGCTCTCCTAAGTTGCGCACAATGATTAATGATGTCTTGTGGAAGTTTGATTTAAGTTCTGTTGTGTAGACAAAGAAATAACTTTTCAATAGATTATTACAAAAGCTTGTTTTAATTGCCTATGTGCATGTTCAAATTTGTAGAGGAAAATTATTAATATTGATTAAAGGACAGTAAATGTTTCCAGTTGTTCAAAATCAGAACTTAATGCTCTTTCAGAATAACTCTTAACATGACAGTGCAGTGCAGTTTGTTATTTCCACTTTTAAAATAAAGCCATGTAAAATTTGAGTAAATGTCAATATATGTGCCTTTAGAGCATGAAAATGGCATTGCTTGAAATCATTGAAAACCAAAATATATAAAAAGAACTCTGCAGCTGAACATTTCTATCCATAGATGCTGCCTATGTTGTATATAGGAGACAGCACCTTTATTTTGTCACATTTCTAATGCACTTGAATTCAACACAGAAATTGATTATGGAGGTCTGGCATCCCTTGCCTTCATAAATATTCCCCTTTAACTTATTTGCATCTAACCAGTAACAAATAAAATTGTTAGATTAGATTAGATTGCTTACAGCGTGGAAACAGACTGTTCAGCCCAACAAGTCCACACCGACCCTCTGAAGAGCAACCCACCCTGACCCATTCCCCTACATTTACCCCTTTACTTAAGACTATGGGCAATTTAGCATGGCTCACCTAACACTACGGGCAATTTAGCATGGCCAATTCACCTAACCTGCACATTTTTTTCTTGGACTGTGGGAGGAAACCGGAGCAGCTGGAGGAAACCCATGCAGACAGCAAACTCCACACAGATAGTTTCCTGAGGCAGGAATTGAACCCGGGTCTCTGGCGCTGTGAGGCAGCAGTGCTAACCACTATGCCACCATGCTGCCGCATTGCCATTTTGCTTGACATTTCAGTAAACTATCTTGCTTACATCTTAACATTCCATCTTTGGCTTGCTATAGTGTTTCAATGAAGTTCAATGCAAGCTGGTGGAACACCATCTTATTTTTCTGTCTAGGCACTTTACAGCCTCAAGGACTGAACAATGGTTTAGCAACTTCAGATTTCAACCTCTGTTCTCTAATTTGACTAAAGGCAAGATGAATAAGTGGAGAATAATATTCCATCACATTGTGCCTTGTAGATATGAAGAGGCTTTGGGGGAGCCAGGCAGTGGGTTACTTGCTGTAGATTTCCCAGTCTCTGATTTCCTCTTACAGCCACAGTATTTATATGGCTGGTCCAATTCAGTTTCTAGCCAAAGATGACGCTCACAATGTTGATAGTGAGGATTTCAGAGATGGTAATGTCACTGAATGTCAAAGGATGATGGTTGGATTTCCTCTTGTCAGAGATCATCAGTACTCGGCACTAGCATAGATCAAACGTCAATTGCCACTTATTAATTCAAGTCTGAAACTTGTCCAAGTCTTGGCTACCTCAGTCTCAAAGTTATGCATCATCCTAAGCATAGTACAAAAATAGCCATTTGTAAACTTGCTCATTTCTGACCTCAACATGGAGGGCAGGTCATTAACGAAGCAGCTGAAGATGGTTGGATCTCAGACAAATTAAACTGAAGAACAATAAGAGTCTTTTGGTGCAGTGGTAATGTCCCTATCTCTGAGCCAGGTGGCATGGGTTCAAATCCCACCATCTCCAGAAGTGTGTAATAACATCTCTGAATAGGTTGTTTAGAAAAATAGGTTGAATAAAAATTTTATCCTGAAGAACAATAGGGGTCTCGTGGTGCAGTGGTAGTATCTCTACCTCTGAACTAGGAGCCTGGCTTCAAGTCTCAACTGCTCTGGAGGTGTGAACAAATTGATTAAAAATATCTAAACTGAGGACCTTTTTCAGTGATGTCCTTGGATTGAGATGACTGGCCTCAAACGACCACATAAATCTTCCTATTTTTATTTTGTCTTTTCAGTTTCAAAAGTGCTCACAATTAAAATAAGTTCACATTCAGAATTAATTAAATGTTCAGAGACATAAGCATGAATTGACAGCAGAGAATATTTTAATTGATTGCTAATATTCTTCAAATACTCTGAACATCACAGTCTTGTGTGGTTTAATTTATCCTGTGCAAAGAAATTACTGTATTTCTTCAAGAGTCTAGTTCGTGTATATGATGTACTGCAGTAGCCAATCTATTCTTTTAGGTGCAAACAAATCCCCAACAGACCACCCACTAAAGGCCACACACAAGTAAACAAACTGACAACAGTGTTTGGCTCAACTGAAATAAGTACAGGGAAACTTCAGCCAGCAGTAAGCAACTTTATTGCAAATTCAAGTGGGTTTTCCTCCTTAGTTTGAGGTACTAACCTAAAACAACTAGAATGACAACATCAGATAACAAATTCTGTCAATGTGTGGTCAAGGGACAATAATTTGTTAACTGACTGATTAATCTACAGTACTTTTATTGACCTCAAAAATGGAAACATTGTGGTACTTAGGTCTATAAAGCTCAGTTAAAGAGAACTATCTTTAAAAAGGTCCTAGAATAAGGAAAGAATAAATACTTCAACCCAATTTAACTCAAATAACAAGCAATTGTTTAATTTTCAGCTTCAAGACCCTAAAGTGTTTTTAAAACTTTAGTTTGAAGGAAACCATCTTACATAATATCATATGTAACCTTATCATGCAGCATTAGTAGCACAAAACAATTGAAAGTTCAGATTATATATCTCCATTTACCATAAACAGTACAATATTCCATCCTGTCTACTAACATTTCATTTTGTAAAGAACAATTGTACTGTCTTGCAGTATTCATTTATGTATTAATCTGTACCCATCACACCATATAATACATTACTCAACCATTAAAATCAGCACAGTGGTTGCAAGTCAAGTGGTCACCAAAGTTACTATAAAATTATTTTGGAAACCTGGAAATATTATAGGGAAAGCCACACCAATCACAGTCAGTTCCATTAATCAGAGTTCTTGAGACTGATCATTTATCAAATTCCCAAGATATTGAAGCAGCCCTCAAACAATATTCTGGTTTAAGCAGATAAATGGCAAATAGCATTCATGCTGCACAAATGTTGGGCGTGGCCCTCACCTATGATACAGAATCAATAACCTACCCTATACGCATACAAAAATACAAATTAGGAGCAAGAGGCTGCCTGTATAGCCCACTCCACCATTCAATAAGATCGTGACTGATCGACATCCTGGGCGTTACCCCAACAAGAAATGGAAAAGGACCAGATACACTAATAGTGTGCCTACAAAAGGAGGTTAGACGCTAGAGATCCTGCTGTGAATAATTCATTACCTGATTCCCCAAAGGATGTCCACCACCTTCCTGTCCTTTGAAAGGTTATATTGGTTTCTGACAGATTCTGCATATCTATTAAAATAAAGTTGATAATGTAACAAATAGTTAAAATAAAAATTCAATACCTATGGGCCATGGGGAAGGGGAAATAATCAGTCTGTACCCACTATGTTTTACTTTCATTAGCTTTCACCTCTACTGCTATCTCTTCCCAGAGATATTGGACATTTTCCCTGTTCCATCATCAAAGCTTCAATTTTTCATAAGCCTTCTTCCTATACTATTCAATGCACCAACACAATAAGGAATTGGTCATGTCTGCACCTGTGCTATTGTAGTCTTCACTGCATCCCTATTAGCCTGACTTACTCCCACAGAACTTTGCAAAGGCATAATCTTTTCACTTGCATGATTTTTTTGAGTCTGCTCTATCCTTATTTAAGTAGCAGCTATTGCTATTCTTTACTTAATTCTTTCTAGCCTCAACTCCAAAAACATATCTTGCTGAAATCCATCAGTCATTGTCAATGCTCCACAGGTGAAAACCCAATCTAGATAGTTTCACTATCTATATGTGAAAACGTTGCACACATACACATCTGGGTCTGTTAAGCTTCATGGATCATACTCCCATACTACATGATTATACATGAAAATTTTCAAGTTGACAAAATATGAACAAATCAGAAGTGGACACTGTCAGTCAGAAAAATAGCAATGTAACCTTCTAATGATGAATGCTTTTTTTTCAAATGGGGTAAGGAATGACATAAGTTTAAACACAAAGATGTTAGTTACTCTATTGTGCTTGTGCTAGCTCTTGAAATTACTATCCAGTTACTTTACAGGCCTACTTTTCCATAACTTCCAAAACAAATTACATACTTATCCACCTCCCTTTCGACTTATTAATATAAGGAACGATATCTAATTCTCTCTCAGACAGCTGTTAATAATGACCAGAATGGGTACAATTATCAGTTTTACAACATTTTACAATCATCTTTAAATCAGAGCTGATAATTAGTGACTTTCTGCTAGGTTTCTTTTAGCATGCAGCTTATTTTGAGCAATGTCTTTGTCAATTTGTCAAAAAATGAAGTCATGAGTCAAAGAGTCATAGAGATATACAGCATGGAAACAGACCCTTTGGTCCAACCTGTCCATGCCGACCAGTTATCCCAACTCAATCTAGTCCCACCTGCCAGAACCTAGCCCATATCCCTTCAAATCCTTCCTATTCATATACCCATCCAAATGCCCCTTAAATGTTGCAATTGTACCAGCCTCCACCACTTCCTCTGGCAGCTTATTCCATACACGTACCACTCTCTATGTGAAAAGGTTGCCCCTTAGGTCTCTTTTATATCTTTCCCCTCTCATCCTAAACCTATGCCCTCTAGTTCTGGACTCCCTGACCCCAGGGAAAAAACTTTGCCTATTTACCCTATCCTTGCCCCTCATAATTTTGTAAACCTGTACAAGGTCACCCCTCAGCCTCCGACACTCCAGTGAAAACAGCCCCAGCCTGTTCAGCCTCTCCCTATAGCTCAAATCCTCCAACCTTGGCAACTTCCTTGTAAATCTTAGTTTCTATTTGAGAAATGAATTTCTAAAATGCGGATTCCATCAATGGAATAATCCAAGTTTGGCAAAAAACAAAACAACATATCAAAAATCTATTTTACCACGCTTGTTATTCATTATTAATTATTTCCACCACTTGAGGGGATGGCAAGTAGTATCATTGAAAGATTTGGTCTGACCGGGGTTTTAAATCAAAATCTTCCAACGTCTGTATTGCCAACAAGTATAAAAATGAAATCTCAAAACAGAACTGTCACAGTTTACATCTTAGAACTCTGTGCCATTGCTTTGCCACAAATTTATATAAAATTACATTACATATATTTTCTTATAATGTGAAACTAGATTGTGTTAACAGAAAAGCAGAATTCTGTAAATGCTTAAAATCTAAAATCAAACAGGAAATGCCAGAACTACTCAGGTCCAGCAGCATCATCAGAGAAAACAAATCATCATTCAGGTCAAGTATATTTTTTAAAACCAGAACTAGATATACTTGAGATGTAGCTGGTTTTTGACAAATGGTGGGTGGGACAAGAACCAAAGGGAGATCTATGATGGAGTAGAAGACAAGAGAATTGACTGTTAGAATTTAATAGTTCTGTAGGGGCAAAGTAAACTCAGGAAGTAAAAGATATGAAAAATTGCTAAGGACAGGGGTGCCACTGTTGAAAAGTGAAAGTAAAAGAAAGATTGAAAAGTGTGAAAAAATGGGATGGGGGAGCAAGTTTATGGTTTGGAATTATTGAACTCAATGTTGAATTGAGAGGTTCTAAATTACCTAATTGAAAGATGAGGTGCTGGTCCTCATGCTTATGTTGAACTTCACAGGAACAGTGAAGCTCGCCAAGGACATAAAATGCCAGCATGATAGTAAAGTCTAGAATTAAAATCACAAGTCAATGGGAACTTGAGGTCATAGTTCCAAACTGAGTGGAGGGGTAGTGCTAAATGGTCACCCAATCTGCATTCTGTCTCGTCAACATAGAGGAGTTCACCAATGGAGGCCTTGAAACTCTTGAGTTGAAAGTGTGGAAGCTCAGAATTTTTGGAGTTGACAGGGAATGCAAAGAAGAATATGGAGGTTTGGGGGTCATACAAATTGCTAGGCTGGTCTGAAATTCACAATATAAGTGAAAAATGACTGCCACAACACATGGAGTGATTAGAGCAAAAGGTTTTGTCTTAGCAAACAGGCTCTATTTATGAGTGATGAAAGACCCTTCAATTGCATTAATCAGGCACATATACAGTACAGATTAAAGACAACAATAATCACAGAAACCTGAACGTGAAACACATCCAATGACCAACTGTAAGAGATGTAAATCCCGACCACAAGCAATCTTTACCATGTCAACGTTTATTACAAATTGATCATAGCTATCTCTATGAAGCTGAAGTAATCACAGTTAACCAGCAATGGGTTACAATTCACAAAGACAATCCAAGGTCTACAATGGCTTGGAGCTGAAGTGACAATGGGTGAATGCAAAAAAGGCTTACCAGATAGACTCCTGGGATGACGGTTCTGACGTATGATGTTCCGAAGACAGGGGATGCAAGGTCATATTCTAAGGATACGGGGCAGACCATTTAGGACTGAGATGAGGAGAAACTGCTCTATCCAGAGAGTGGTGAACACATGGAACTTTCTGCCACAGAAAGTATTCAAGGCCAAAACATTACAAGTTTACAAGGAGGAGATATTTCTTAGAGTTGAAGGGATCAAAAGTTGTGGGGAGAAAGCAGGAACAGGGTAATGTGCTGAATGATCAGCCATAATCATGTTGATTGGTGAAGGAGATTTGAAGGGTAGAATGGTCTAAACCTACTCCTATTTTTGATGTTTCTGTATCAAAGGCCTATGCACAGGCCATCCAGATCAGAATCCTCCATGTTGCACAGTATGGAGGAGAATGCTGAACTATCATTTAACGGAACTGAATACTGAATGTTCACATTACTAAGGGTAGAACGTTTAGTGTGTGGACTGATAAGAGGTGTGGAGTTTTATTGCACTTCTTCCCCTTTTTGCTAGCAGTAATGCAATGATGGATGTCAATTGCTAGGATACAGTATGTAATACAGGTGACATACTTTTTGAAAAATCAATATTGTAATTTATAAACTTGCAGTATTCATTACAAATAATGATTTGCAATTGATTTTGAGGAAATAATATGCAATGTAACAAAAGGAATAATTGAGAACATGAAGATTGATGATTGCAGTTAAACATCAAAGTGAAGCCCTCCATTGCCATGAGCAAAGTTCTACATATAAAGTGCAAGATTAGTTCATGATTTACTGCACATTCAAATAACAGCTTCAATCTCATAAATTCAATTAAAATCTAATAATTTGACTTTTAGAATTTTCAGAAGTAGTTTAACAGCATGTCACTATAGATCAAGTTTATTGCCATGTACAAAAAGCATGCTATTCATGAGGACCTTGGGAGACTGTTAAAAAATTTATATTTATCATATACATAATAAAGTAGTGAAATGTACAGTCAACTTAGTTGCCACTATAAAAGCTTGCGGTGGATAGGCCAGTGATAGAAAACTAATTGTAAATAAATGGATTTGGTTTTGAACAGAAGTACTGTGTGAGCAACCATGCTTTCATCAGCTGTGCAATGTAAATCAGACATTCCATTATAACTGTATTCTACATAATGAACCATATTCACAGAAAAATAGTTAAAACTGATCATTTATCATATTCTAATGGAAGCAGAGAAAAATCCATTAAAATGGAGTAAAGAAAATTTGTATACAAAAAGGTATAATCTCTCTGTATACCATCGACTCATGTTCCCATACGGGTTTCATAATCAATTATTTTGGTAATTATTCTCTGTAAATTAATCGTTCTGAGTAAGACTGAGCCACAGAACATTTCCGAATTTAAAATACTTAACCATGCATATGCACTTTGATTTTACTGCAAAATGGTATTGCAGTTCTCAGACTTTCAGATTTTCTTAATTAATTTAGGCAGGGGATTATAAACGTGCAGAAGTTCACACATTCTACTTTAGTTGCCACAATAAAAGCATCATAAAAAAACATGTGCTATATTTTCAGATCAAATTTTAAGCACTAGTATCTTATCAGCAAATGACAATCTAATCTCCTGTACTCTACTAGTTCATTTTTAACATGCTAATTGAGGAAGAGAAAATGACTAAAAGCATAATGAACTAATAACTAATTGAAGAAGATTATTTATTAAAGACCTGTGCATATTCAGCTTAAGTCACATTAGTTAAGTGTTTATTATACCTTTGTACCGTCATGACTAAAACTGAAGTGGAGGTGCTGGTGTTGGACTGGGTGGACAAGGTTAGAAAGTCACAAGACACCAGGTTATAGTCCAACAGGTTTATTTGAAATAACAAGCTTTCAGAGCACTGTTCCTTTGTCAGGTGGACTGAAGAAAAGCACACAGGCACAGGATTTATAGGCAGAGAGATCAATAGATCGTACAAATGGTGTGAATGGAGTGTCAACAGGCCAAGTAACAAGTCTGCAGATGATCAAAAGACTGACCACATTCTTTAACCAGATGAAATTCAAATTCTCAGCCAAGGGCTCAACTACTGCCCTACTTCCAAAATGGTAGTCATGGCATTAGGCAACTCAGCATTCTTGGAGAGCAGAAGTCCGTGAATGACAGCACCGTGGAAGGCTGCTGCAATCCATCATTCATGAGGCAAAGTATGAACCAGAGCAATTGTACAATGCTGACAAAAGTGGATTGTTTTGGCTTGCACTGTCAGATAAAACGCTTGCATCCACTGCGGAAAAGCAGGCGTTGGGACATAAAGTGCAGAAGGATCACATCACGATTTTTCCTTGTGTCAACGCCACCGCCACTCAAATTACCGTTTGTCTGTGTCGGGTGATATGCTAATCCACCTTGCTTCAAGAACTGTGACAGGAACTCGTTTCCCATGAAGTACAAAGCACAAAATAAAAGTGGATATGTCATCCATACCTTCTTATGGTTCCATGAAGATTTTGTCCCTGCTGTCAGATCACATTTGGCAAGTGCCTGACTTGAGCAACACGCCCTTCTGCTTGTTGACAACGCAGGGGCACACACTGTGAAAGGCAGCCCGTTAGAATCAACAGACAGAGCTTGTTTGTTTTTACTACCCAACACCACTTCAAGGTTACAGCACTTGATCAGGGAATCTTGGTAATTATGAAAAAATATTATCGCCATAACATGTTGCGTGCCGTCCTGGGTGAAGATAATGCAGAGAAAGGACTGCAGGAAATTATGAAGGCATTCACAGTCAAGGACTGTCTGTTCATGATTGCTGAATCTTGGGACCGCATCAAGCCATCGACAAATGCGGAATGTTGGTACAATGGCTTGAGTGTTGGGAGCCGTGCCGGTGAAGAGGACACCCATCCAGAACAAAGGGTAACTACTGACATCACCAAAAACTGCAGAAAGCTGGGTTTAGGAGACTTTGTAGAGAGTGAGATCGATGCTTGGGTGAACTGTGACAACAACATCGGATGATTTGATAGTCAATGTAGTCACAGAAGAACAGCAGGAAAGTACAGAAGGCGTGGATGGTAAGGAAAATCTGATACTTACACTTCCTCCAGTCCCCGTTAATGAAGCTGTTGACAGTTTGCGACTTCTCATGGAATGGCACGAAACACAAGACAAAGTCGATGCCGTTAAGTTGATGTAGCTTCGCCAAATGTTATCATTCGTGAAAAAAAAGACAGCAGCACCTCAAGCAACAGCATCTAGATATTTTCTTCGGAAATAATAACCGACCTCCACCTCAATGAATTCTATTTACTGTACAGGTACACAAAAAGTGATCTGATTTGTAAAGGATCATTTTTTTTTTAAGCGATATCCAGTGTTTGTCCAATTTTAGCAACTGAATGAAATAAAAATTCTGTAAACAGGCTTCCTTTGTTTAAGGTCAAATTAATTATCCGAATGAAAACCTGCCTGCCCGTCAACTGCAGATAATCGAGGTTCCTCTGTATAAGATAATCACAGGGTTAGATAGGATGGACAGTGAGAGCCTTTTTCCTTGGATGGTGATGGCAAGCACAAGGGGACATAGCTTTAAATTGAGATAGATATAGGACAGAGGTAGTTTCTTTATTCAGAGAGGAGTAGGGGCGTGGAACGTACTGCCTGCAACGGTAATAGACTCATCAACTTTAAGGACATTTAAATGGTCATTGGTTAAACATATGGATGAAACTGGAATAGTGTAGGGTAGATGGGCTTCAGATTGATTCCACAGGTCGGCGCAACATCAAGGACCGAAGGGCCTGTACTGCGCTGTAATGTTCTATTCACACCATTCATGTGGTCTTTTAATGTCTCTGCCAAAAATTCTGTGCCTGTGTGCTTTTCTTCACCTCACCTGATGAAAGAGATATGCTCTGAAAGTTTGTGATTTCAAATAAACCTGTTGGACTTTCATCTGGTATCATGTGACTTCTGACCATGACTAAAAATAATATTCTTTGGGCCTCCAAAAATGCCAGATGACACATTATTACAGCTTTTTGAATTGTTCCAGGCTGTTAGAAGTCACATTTCAGGCGGCACGGTGGCTCAGTGGTTAGCACTGCTGCCTCACAGCACCAGTGTCCCAGGTTCGATTCCAGCCTTGGGCGACTGTCTGTGTGGAGTTTGCACATTCTCCCTGTGTCTGCGTGGGTGTACTCCAGGTGCTCCCACATTCCAAAGATGTGCAGGGCAGGTGAACTGACCATGCTAAATTGTCCATAGCGTTAGATGCATTTGTCAAAGGGGAGGTGAATTACTCTTCGGAGGGTCAGTGTGGACTTGTTGGGCCAAAGGGCCTGTTTCCACACTGTAGGGAACCTAATCTAATCTAATTGATCAGTGAAGGTGCTACTCTATGGCTTCTATTAATATTTTGTACTCAAACATTTGAGAAGCTTTGTGTTGAACAAAAATGATTTTTAATATAGATGTGAAAGCAAAATCACTGGACAGATCAATTAGATTACAAGTACATTTTTGAGCATTCAATCCTGATTTAACTTTTAAATACTAATTTAACTCAGTTTTCAAAAAGTGTAACAAGAATATATAAGGTACAGAACTTAATAATAAAGTTGGAACAAAATGCTCCATTAATTTTGCTGGACTAAAAATGAAATTAAGGTAGAACTGAAAACAGCAGGAGACTCTTTAGTAGGTTTGATACTCACCCTGCTGATTGTTTCATTAAAGTAATAGACAGGATAAATACATTCCTGAAGTATACTCAGAACAACAGAATACAAACCTCAGAAATCAGTAAGCATACAGATCAGACCTTCAGTACTATTTCTAGTTCTTCTCACCAAGATATAGAGAATGTTAAAAGACAGAAGGCAATTTAGAGAAGGGATTCCAGCAATATTGGACTGAGTTATGAGCAAAGACTAGAGAAACATTTTGGTAGATTTTCCTGTCATGTGTTGGTCTTGTCCAAGCCTAGGAATGCTGACATTCCCTGTTCAACACAATCAACATGGTTCCTAAATAACCTGTGCAAATGTTTAGGCCCCATTGAAGGGGAAACAGCTATAAGACATGCTGGTTGGATTCCTGAAAGTTGAGCTGAATAGCCTTTCTTTTCTGTTTCGATCATGTGGCCACATTTTAGAGCTGAACTTGTATTTATAGAAAACTGAAGTATCACAAATTTAAAACATTCTTGCTTAATGTATATTATGTTGATTCTTGCTATCTGCCACAGTGTATAAGTGGTTAAAACAATCAGCTTAACTCAGAAATTTATGCCGTAGTTAATTCTGAAACCAGCAGCAAAAATTAAAGTCCACAGATGCAAAAGATCATGCTGGATTGATGTCACATGCATAGCTTACCTACAAATGATTTTGATGAATTTTCATTTTTCATGTGGTCTGCAATTATTAACAGTTAATCTCGACACTTACGATAACTATTCAACTTGCCAGTGACAGTGGATTAGCTCTATTTATCTGGATATCACAATCCATTGACTTGAGGAGTAAGTTGGGTCTGAGTGAATTACAGGGCACATAGAAATTTATCAGCAAATGCCAAGTAGAAAAAGGAAACAAGTGAAATAGGTTAAAAAAAATCATGGATGTTGCCCTTTAAGAGAGTTTAGTCTTACAATAAAGCAACCAGAAATTGAAAACACGAGATGATCAACAGTTTTGACATTTTTGAAATTGGTTCTGATCCAGAAGTTTGCAACTGAGTTAGACTGGATAGTCTGTCAGTGCCACTATGAGTAAAAATATTTATCCAACAACTGATGACATTAACCAGCATATTTACAAGTTGCACGAACAAACTTTTTAAAAATGGAGATATTTAAGTAATGTACACTTAAGATTTTTGCCATAAATGATTAGATACAGCTAAGACTGACAAAGAGTTAGAGTCATTGAAACAGAATGCTCTGCAGATGTAGAGCTGGCAGTAACAGCGAGAGTTAGGGCAAGGTCATAGAGGATGTAAAGATCAAAATGTAGATTTTTTAATTTAATACTTGCTGATAGAGTCAATGTAGTTCAGCAATGATGGAGATGAGCATGGTTTAACAAGTGTAGTGGAGTTTTGAACATGTATACCGAGGGTAGAGACTGGGAACTCAGCAATAAGAGTAATGAATTAGTATAGTTCAGTTGTTGGTGGAAGGACTGAGATTGGCCAGAGGCAGGCAATGTTACAGAAATAAAAGTTCTGATGATGGAGAGGATATGAAATCTGATTATCAACTTAGAGTTGAACAGAACTACAGGAAAGTGAATGGCCTGGTTCAACGATGGATAGTGCTGGGGAAGGAGGGAAGGCAGGGAACGGAGTCAGCAGCATAGGAGTGTGGTGGAGACTGATAGCATGGAAGTAGCTGAGCAGATATGTAAGGCTAAGTGTTATTAGCAAATGTGAAAGCTGACCCAAGCTCAGAAAGGTTTTAGTAGCCAGTCCTGTAAAGAAGGCCTATGGTAGAGGCACAATATAAGATGATAATATGGATAATAGGCAAGAACTGACAGTGCACTACAATCACACTCATTGCAACGTGTATGGCTATAGTTGTGAATCTTATGATATCAGTCAAAAATTTAGTAATATATTCAGAAATCCGGTGCCATATTAATGGATGTTTTTCTTGACATGAAGCCACCAAGAAAGTTGTTCAAATTATTTATAATTTACTAGATGAGGTATGTCAAAGATAACAAATTGTGTGCTTTCACAACTAGTTGTCTGTGCATCACTATAAGTTAGTTTAAATCTTGAATTTAGTAATAACAAACTATTTCCAAATTTTAAAGACAAAATAGGTAAATCAACATAGGTAAATCAACACGTGCAAAGAGGTGTCAAACTCTCCAAATAATTGAGTGAGAGTGACATTTTATAACTGAGCTAAACCTTTGTTCCAATTGGTCGGCATGGACGGGTTGGACTGAAGGGTCTGTTCCATGCTGTACATCTCTATGACTCTGTAACATAACATTCGATGAACGGCTGAGGACCCTGGGATTGTATTCATTAGAGTTTAGAAGGTTGAGGGGAGATCTAATAGAAACTTGCAAGATAATGCATGACTTAGAAAGGTGGACACTGGGAAATTGTTTCCGTCAGGCGGGGATATTAGGACTCATGAGCGCACAGCCTTAGATTTAGAGGGGGTCAATTTAGAACGGAAATGAGGAGAAATGTCTTCAGCTAGACAGTGATGGGCCTGTGGAATTCATTGCCATGGAACGCAGTTGTGGCCGGGACATTAAATGTCTTCAAGGGAGAGATTGATAAATTCTTAATCTCGCAAGGAATTAAGGGATATGGGGAGAGCGTTGAAATGCCCATCAGCCAAGATCAAATGGTTGAATGGACTCGATGGGCCGAATGGCCTTACTTCCACTCCGATTTCTTATGGTCTTACTTTGGTTTAAATTGAGTTTGTTTGTGGAAGCATAATTTTTAATTGTCTGTCTTACTATTAAACTTGCAGCTACTGACAAACATAAAATAGTGTAACATGAAGGAGTAACAAATAAAACTCTGTTGAGTGAGATTTTGTTCTTTTAAAGCATTTCAAAACTAGGTTTAATGATAGCCTGTTTGCAGTATACCCACCTGATCAAATGATGGGCATGTTAATAATGTTGAATTATATCTAAAGAAAATTTAGCACCACTTTCCTACTACCTACACTGGCAAATGACAGATCCATTAATTATTCATCTTGAGACTTTTGAGGACAGCATTCAAGAGACTTATTTTGAAATATACAAACACGAGTACATTGTCACATTTAGAAATATAAAAGTGCTTGTCTATCATTTTCCTTCTAAAAGTGTAACAAGTAATAAATACTATCATTGATAAAGACATATTTTGTCAAAGCTTTTCCAAAGTAAAGGGAAAACAACATTTATCTTGTATGAAGGGATGCTGATTGTTTGGCATGTGAACACTGGTAGAGTTTTGCCATAGACAATGCATCAGTTAATGGTTAAAAATCACACAACACCAGGTTATAGTCCAATAGGTTTATTTGGAAGCACTAGCTTTCAGAGCACTGCTCCTTCATCAGGTGGTTGTGGAATATAAGATCGTAAGACACAGAATTTATAGCAAAAGTTTACAGTATGACGTAACTAAAATTATATATTGAAAAAGACCTGGATTGTCTTTTTCAATATATAATTACTGTTACATCACACTGTAAACTTGCGCTATAAATTCTGGGTTTCACAATCTTATACTCCAAGAGTTGTGGAGGTTGGGTAAA
Organism: Chiloscyllium plagiosum; assembly: GCF_004010195.1. NCBI lineage: Eukaryota > Metazoa > Chordata > Chondrichthyes > Orectolobiformes > Hemiscylliidae > Chiloscyllium > Chiloscyllium plagiosum. The sequence goes on from NC_057715.1 coordinate 78,071,235, forward strand.
TAAGGCTTATATTTAGAAGAATGAGGTGATCTCAATGTAAAATATAAGATCCGGAAGGATCTTGAAATGTAGAATCTGATGTCATTTATTCTGATTAGGGAATCTAGAATATGGGGCAAGTCTCAGGATAAGGGGCTGACCATTTAAGAGACCATTCAGCCACTGGTGTTTTTGTCAGCTCTTCAAATAGACATTTCGCCTAATGTCAACCTGGTGCCTTCCCTCTTTAGCCTGCACATTCAGCATCATTCCAGAGGTGAGGAATTTCAGTTATAATGATAGATTACAGAAATTGAAACTAGTCTTCTTGGAATAGAGAGGCTGAGAGGAGATTTGATTGAAGCATTCAAAATCTTGAGCAATTTGGACAGAGTAAATATGGAGAATGTCTCCACTTGTGAAAGAATTGAGAATACAAGTGCACAGATTTAAAGTAATCAATAAAGAAGCAAACTTAGCAAGAAGAAAAACATTCATGCAGCAAATGGTTAGAATCTGGAATGCATTATCTGAGAGTGTGGTGGAGGCATGTTTAATCTTATGATCTTAAGAGCAGCTCTGGTCACCACAATACAGAGATGCAAGAGAGACTGTAGAGAACGTACTGGAACAGTATTTGAATGCTAGATATACAGATCAGGAATAGATTGACAGGCTAGGACTCTGTGCTTGAGTGAAGAGTTTTTAAAATATTTTGTTACTATATATTTTGGTGGCAATCTTATTGATGGCCATCAGTTATAATCTTCCTCAAAAGAAGAAACATTCCCTCTGTAACCACCCTATCAAATGTCTCATAATCTTAAAAGCTCTCCTTTACGGTATCCTTCAGTCTTTTTTCAAGTGCGACATGCTAAGAAAGTACAGGTTGTGCTGCTATAATGCACGTTCCGGTAATGTGAATTTACTATAACTCAATTGACAAATTGGAGACACTTTCTATAGCACAAACTTTTAAAGTGTGTATTGGTTATAACATGATTCTGGCCCCATTAGTTTACATGGTACTACTATTACGTGATTTTCTTAAAACACAAGAATGGAGCTACCATGTTATAACAGAACTGACTGTACTCCCTTTGACAGGGTTCTAATATGTATTGGTGCTTGGATGGATAACCTCTGTAGCTTCAGTTACAAAATAGTCAACAGTCTTTAGCATCACTACATGCTGGACCCCTGTATAAGCTGGTGCTTCCCTAACATGTAGAATAATATTGTATCATTTTGGGAGTGCCACATATTGGAAAACATTCAAACAGTTAAAATGTTGACTTACATTCAACAAAAGGAAAAGTGAATAAAGAAAAGAAAACAAAAGAGCTGAATTTGTTTCTGGGACTGAACAGGGGCCATTTGCTTTTCGAACAACAAAAAGTTTAATCAATGAATCATTCAACTTCTCTATTGGAAACAAGTATCATTTAAATCCACTGGTCTTGTTGCATATAACATTGCACCACTCCGACATGCTGAAGGTGATGTTCCTCCTGCTCAATATTATCACCTTCCTCTTCAGAAAGCTGCTGCACTCCCAGCTCTTCAAATTACCCTCTTTGCTTGATCCAGGAATGCAAAGCACAGCAAATGAGGATTATATGGCAGGCTCTTGTCTAGACTGTATTGCAAGGACACTAAGACTGTTCCAAATGTCGCAACCTCATCATCAAGAGGCCTACTGTCTGGTCCACAATGATCCTGGTGGAAGAAGGGGCTGTAATGTTTCCATACTGGGCCTTAGTTGGTGAGGGAGGGGTGGTTCCACATGGAGGTATTAACCATGGCTGCAGAAGTAGTATTGGTCTCTGAAGACCTATCCTTATAAGGCAACGGCCCTTGATCCAATGCAGGAACCTGAGAGTTATCAAGGATATAGGCATCACGGCAGTTCCCAGGATATTTGGAACAGACCTCTCCGATGTGGGATGGATCATCACAGTTCAATTTTATATTTATTGAATTGAAGCTATTTTTATTGATAAAGTCAGTTGTGTTATGATATGGCACTCTCAAAGTGACATGTGTTGAGTCTATCGTGCCCTATATCTGAGTAAACCAAATAGATAACTGAGGGGTCTCTTTATGATTTAGCTGAAACTTTTAGTTTAAGATTGCATGGTGACTCAGTGGTTAGCACTGCTGCCTCACATTGCCAGGGACCCGGTTTGATTCCAAACTTGGGCGACTGTCTGTGTGGAGTTTGCACATTCTCCCCGTTTCTGCATGGGTTCCCTCCCACAATCCAAAAATGTGCAGGTTAAGCGAATTGGCCATGCTAAATTGCCCTAGGTTCAGGGATCTGTAGATTAGATGCATTAGTCGGGGTAAATGTAGATTAATAGGATAGGAGAATGGGTCTGGGCGGATAACTGCTCGGAGGGTCGGTGTGGAATTGTTGGGCCAAAGGGCCTTTTTCCACACTGTAGGGATTCTATGGAAGTCCTTTTACAAAAAAAGTCTTAAGAAATGTATTATATTTAGAGTGAGATAGTATCAAGTGTAATTCTTGGTCTCTGAATTTGAGGAGGAGGGAAATTCACACACACACCCAAAATGTCCAAAGACAATACTTTGCTATAAAATCTGTTTGGTATGTGCTTCATCTTGGACAGAATTTCATGTATTTGGCCAACTGTACTAATGAAGTTTACTTTAAAAGTTTGCTTATATCACTCCTATGAGGTGTCTTGGATATTTTATTAAGTTTAAAGTGATTTAAAAATTGTTTTGTTAACTATCTTATTTAATAGCTTCATAGAAAGGACAAACCCACTGATCACTTTTTAGCAGAAGGCACTGGTATTACAAAGTAGAGACTTTGTTTAATATTGCTGCTCAGTATACTTATTGAATAAAAGACAGTAACAGAATTTGTGCATTTATGGATTTAAAAAAATATAGTGAAAGCAGCATATCAATTGCTCCTGTTGTTAATGGTAACACTCTTATTTCAAGTTTAGGAAATATACAACATAGCATGTGCTCTTGCACATAATTTATTAGAAGCAACATTTAAAGTGCATGCATGTGGGGATAAAAAGCAGGAAAAAAACAAATGAAAAGAAATGTAAATGTTATCGAGGCAGATTAAATTTAGGCATTTTAGAGGGCGCTGGATTATTATATGGATGAAAATAATATTCAAAGGTATGGGAAGAAAGGAGATTGACGGTAGATAATCATGCTTGTTTGAAGAGCCAGTATAGGCATGATGGTCAAATGGCCTCTTTCTGCACTGTATTATCAGTTGTAAACATAGCCTATTGTTCACCTTGAAGTACAATGGAACTGACATCAATGACTATGAGAAATTGTTCAGAATGGCAAATACATGACAATCAAACTACATCATAGTTGAGTCACATGAAGAGACAGACAGAGGAGCAGCAGCAGCAAAAAAAATAAAGCTAATCCAGCAGGTCACATCCTACTACAATGTAGGACATGCTGCTGCCAACTAATAGAAGTTGAAATTGAGTAACCTGCTTGAATAGGTTACTTGCCCAATGGAATTTGGCAAAGCCAAATTTAAACCAATTTTGAAAAGAACATGACCAGCTGATCACATCATGAGCTTATTCGTCATAAAATTCAGGTATGTGCATTTCTTGACAATGTTGAAGGCAAGCATGCCTAGATACATTAATATACTTTAAAATACAAAACAAAATCATATTTTAAGAATAATGTAAGTTTACTTATTACTTATGTTCAATTAACATTTCAACATCAAAATAGGAAGGTTCAATTGAGGCATTCAAAGCAATGAGGCAGGCAAATCATGGTACTATTAATGAGTTGAAATGTAATCAACTAGAAACAGTAACTTAGTTTTTCTCTCTCCATAGATGCTGCCTGACTTGAGTATTTCTAAAATGTGCTGTTTTTATTTCAGATTTCCAGCATCTATAGTACTTCGTAAATTTTGAATCAACCATTTCAGAAATGTCACAATTTCTCTGGAGCTGGTGTTACATTAACACAGGCCCTCCTGGCAAATAGATAGGGACACTATAATTGTACTACAAGACCCCTTTGCAGTATTTTACTTTTGTAGTTAACACTGTGTACAGCTGCTGCCACTTTCTCTAGTAGCTAGTCCCATCAGATCTTCAGGGGCCCTTTTGTGGCATGGTGATAGCGTCCCTATCCCTGGGATGGGAGGCCTGGGTTCAAGATCCACCTAATCCAGAGGTATGCAACAACAATTCGGAACATGATGATTAGAAAAATATGTTAAAAATAAACAGACTTGAGTGCAATCCATTTTGTCAAGTTACCTTTCTCAACCATACTCCTGTCAGATAATACTGTGTGCAAAGACCAGTGAACTTGATACAAATGTTTGGATAATCATTTGGGGTAATCAAGAAGGCGCATATTTTGTTTTTATTCAGGCAGGGATGTGGACCTCATTGGCAGGGGATGTGGACTTCATTGGCTAAGCCAACATTTATTGCCATCCACAGCCCTGCTTGAAAAGTAGTGGTGAGCTGCTTTGTTGAATCACTGCAGTCCATTTTATTGTTAATTCAGTCCATTATATTGAGTGATCAGTTTGGAAAGTCATTGGGAAAAACCGAGAATTAGTGTCCTCTCAGCTGCAGCTGTATCACCTTAGGGGAATTAGTAAACATACTCCTTTGACCAAACTAAAGCTATCCCGTTCATGGCCAAAAAAGCAATTTTAGCTGTTTGACAAAGCTGGCAAAAGCAATATTGATATTCACTAATTGGGACCAATTTTTAAAGCAAATAAATAATGAATATGCAATACCTTGTGCATATTTTACTAAAGGCCATATTCAATTTAACAGTCTCCTCAGAATGCATACCATTCATACCACCATTTCAGATGATATAAAACATAGTGCATGAAAGTCAGAAATGCACACTAGAGGTTATTAACTATGGATACTTAAGCAATAAATTATGTAACAAATTTTAAGAAAACACCAATTTGTTGCAATTCTCTACTTTACAGTTACAGTACAGATTGAACATAGTGGCCACTTGGCATTGTTCCTTGGGAGACTTCTCACTGACACACTTCATACCAGGTCACAATGATCTCATTCGACAATCTCCATGGAAACTGCAATAGCAATGGCATACACAGCTCAATTATACTGACACTGTGGGTGTACTCAATACTCAAAGCCTTAAACTTAATCTTGAATTAAAGAAACAAAATTGATGAGCGTTCCAATGCAGTACTTCCAGAATGTAGTAATATTCTATGACCACAAGATGTCAGGAGATCCGTGTAATAATGTCCTTCAATTTTTTTATGATGACCTCTTATTCACACAGCCATTTAAAAATCAGAGAAATTTTCGGATATAAAAGGGCATAATTTGATCCTTTTGTGAAAAGTATTTCAGTTCCTTTTAGAATTAATTGTCACTTATTGACTGAATTAAGCAAAGCTCCATTTGTAAGCTAAGTCCATTGATGATAAAGGGAAATTAGGGACACTAATTCCTTTGAGACTTTTGAGTCTCAACCATATGATCGCCTCCTTTCCATAACCTATATATAGCTTGTCACGTGATCACCTTCAGTCTTTTTGACAAAGGAGACAACAGACAGAAAAACAAGGAAACAATAATAAATGTATTTGGGTTGTTCTAAGAATAAATAATTTGTGAAATTATCAAGTGATAACTAATGAACTGGTTATCAGTTACTTTAGAGAGCTGAGATAACAACTATAGCTTTTATGCATCCTTAGCATATAGCAACAGAACATTGGTGAAATGCAGACAATGCAATTTGCATTCTGTTTGACCTTTACCTGCTGCAGAGCGAAAAATGCTTTAAGATTTCTACAAGACAGCATCAAGCACAGGAGTTAGACATCTTCACTTGACATGCCTCATGAAGACAGACAAGTTGACTAGTGGCTACAGTCAGCTTCTTACACTTGTGGCTGAAATTGGATCAAAATCATTTCCCACAGTAAAACATTAGATGAACTGTAATCAGTAAGTCCTGAATTTATATACCAGTTTTGCAAAACATTCAAATCTGCAGTTTAAGAGATTGTTTAATCTCCAAAAAATGTTCAATGAATTAAGCCAAGAAATATTTCCTTGCCTTCTCTTGCACGTGAATTAAAAGATTCCAAGCATCTATAAAATAAATTAATCAAAAGACATTGAATGTCTTGGTGCAATTACAGACCACTTCTATTTTGACGTAAAACAGCTTTGACTGCCCCCAATGAAATTGCTGCAGAATAGCTTCAGAGACAGATTCCAGTCTGACTCCAGAACGCACTAAAACCAAAATATATGGGATCCCATCCAGAAAAGTATTTGGCTTAGGGTTGGTATTGAGTGTAACTCCAGTGAAAATGCTGCATTTTACAAAAATGTTTACACAGCTCATTGGCACTCTTAAAAGCTTACTGCAGAATTCAAACATTTTGGGAAAGTGAAACCCCACAAACAAATAATTGACCAACCAGGGAGAATACACTCCTGACAGGTAAAGTGCAATTTACAGCCTACAATCTAACTGTCCACTGACTGCGATTCATTCTGTAGCTACCATTCCGCAGCCTAACGCTGTTTCATGTAGACATTTTTCCACTTGTTTATGACATGGAGATCTTGACACAGTATACAACAGACCAAATGGCTAATTTTTACAAATGCTAGTGATTTTAATACCAGTTCTTAACTATTATGATACCTGGAATGATCTAAAACTTAAAAAGAATGCAATCCATACTTCGAGCTGGTAGCTGAAAGAATGAACAATATTATGTTTTAGATTAGATTAGTTACAGATTAGATTAGATTAGTTACAGTGTGGAAACAGGCCCTTTAGCCCAACAAGTCCACACCGCCCTGCTGAAGCGCAACCCACCCATAGCCCTACATTTACCCCTTACCTAACACTACGGGCAACTTAGCATGGCCAATTCACCTGACATGCACATCTTTGGACTGTGGGAGGAAACCGGAGCACCCGGAGGAAACCCACGCAAACACGCGGAGAATGTGCAAACTCCACACAGTCAATCGCCTGAGGCGGGAATTGAACCCGGTCTCTGGCGCTGTGAGGCAGCAGTGCTAACCACTGTGCCACCGTGCTCTAAAACTTCTACTGTAGCAGAACAAAAACATTTGATTAAACATTACTTTCTTTTTGTAGGCAAACTATGCTTCAAAACACAAAGTGAAATTCCACTCACGTACTTATCACACTTATCCACAGAATCTCAGTCCTTTCAGCCAGTCTATTGTTTCTTCCTGCTTCCAATGGTTCCCCCAACACTGTTTCCATCTCCAAGTCCTTTGCTCAGTTTTTGGAGATTCTTAGATCCACCACAAGCAGTAAAGGTTGTCTTGAAAATTCTTCTTTCACCAACCTTGCCAGAACAAATTTCCCACAATCTATAGAAGACTGCAGAAAGCGACTCTTCAATTAAAGATGCTCCCTTTCCCACATCTGGTTGTGGTGGCTGGCAAAGCCAAGCTGCCTTTTTTTCCCTCTGCTGATCACACAGGACCTCTGTCTGCCTGTGATACACATCGATTTGTAGGGAAACCCTTTATGTGATCTTGAAAATTGCTTGCCCTGTCCTTTTCTCCATTACAACTTTAAAACTTTACAGAGGATGGTTCGTATGTGGAATGAACTGCCAAAGTGGTAGATGCAGGTACAGATACAACATTTAAAAGACATTTGGAAATGAATAGGAAAGGTTTAGAGGGATATGGGCCAAATGCAGGTGGGACCTGGTTTGCAGGGACACGTTGAACTGAAGGGTCTGTTTCTGTGTTGTTTGACTCTATGACATTATCTTGGTGTCCAGGTCGAAATGCTAATTAGCTATCGTTGAACCCAACACCCTGTCATTTTTGAAGTAAGTGGGTAATTTACAGCACAATTGCTTACAACTAGTTACTTACAACATCTCTGGGGACTTCAGGAAATTCAAAGTCTAACATGGTTAATTTAGAGACTACTGCTATTGTCTCCAAACGTAAATACTGTGCAATTTTTAAAAATAATCTGAGCAATCATTTGCTCTCGAACAATCAAACTATCCAGGCATACAATCAAGCAGACTACAAAAAGGTTGATCCCCCTCAAAGTAAAACTGTAGTCCAAATTACAATAATTTTATAAATCTCAATTGTAATTCTAACTGTTGACAGTTTTCCTGGTGTTAGTACATGTCCCCAAGATAGCAACAACATATTCCATAGCAGCAGACAATCATCACACATATTAACTCACTTTTAAGCTGATGCGATGATCCTGCTCTAGTGTCCCAAATGGCTTTTTTGTAAATTCTAATCAGAGGTGGATGTCATGTTAGGCCAGCAATTATTGCTCCACTCCTAACTGCCCAGAGGCAGTAAAGAGTCAACCACATTTTTGTGGCTCTGCAGTCACATGTAAGCTAGACCAGGTAAGAACAGTAGGTTTACTTCCCTGTAGGATGTTAGAGAATCAGATGGGCTTTTACAACAATCGATGTCAGGCCAACATTTTGGTCCAATTTCTTTGATTCAATTCAAATTTTACCATCGGCCATGATGGGATTCAAACTGACGTCCCAAGAACATTGCCTGCTGTTGTGATTTGCTAGGTCAGCGATGTTACCACTATGCTACTACCTACCCTGGCATGTGGCCTTTATGTGAAATAACCTGAATTATAAAAAATACTACTAAATAACAATGATTGCTTGGTAGCACGGAGCTTAAAACATTGTTAAATGACAGCTGGAATAAAATTTTTCATCTTCCACTCATTAAAGTCGAGGATGTGTAAAACAGACTGGAAAAAAGGACACCAATTTATACACCTTCTCAGATGACACTCACATCCCATGAAAAGAAATTAAAAATGCACTACTATTTGGAAGCATAACATTTTGGATAAATATTTATTTGGAAAAAATTGGAGCTGAGAAAGAAGTATATCAAAGTTTCACTTTTCTCTTCTGATACCTAATTTCAAAACCAAGGTCAGATGTGAAATAAGGTCTGTTTCTCCTTCTACACTTCCTCAGCCTAACCTTAAAAATATGAAATTACAATTAAATAATTATCTAAGTTGTCCCTTCATAGATATGCATGTTGAATGACAAAAGAAATAACCATGATTACATGCTCTCTGTCTGATAACAATTTCACCCCTTCCCACACAGAAGGATTCTGCCATATCGACTGCAATTAACACACAATTCTTGTCAGTCAATGGAATGTCAATTACCACTGATTTCGAAATCATTTAAGAAAAATGGTCTAAATTGGCACTTGTCTTGAAAGCTCCACTGCAGGGGTCTTACCACATTTTAGTTAATAGCACATTCTGCCCGCTCTCTTTTTCACTACAGAAACCAATATTTTGCAGAAAGGAAGAGGCCTAGAGAAAACACTGATAAAGTGCAGAAAAAAACCCTATACAGTATCACAAAATTTAGTTTTCCTGGTCTTATGTGAAAGATAATTTTCTCACGTGCTTCTGAGAATGAGTAGGCATGGAATCAGTTTCTGAATGAATGCATGTGCAAGTTACCTCTGCATACTGAATCCCCTTGGCTGAGGTTGGAGTGCCTTTGGCTTTAGCTTGAAGATAACATACACTGAACTAGTTCTGGCCTAGTCTGTAGATTATACACAAGCATGGAGGCAATTTACTGGAGATGAGGCACATTATTGCAGAGAGGAAAATCTCGGGAGTTGGTCCAATGGATTAATGTGTTGGTTGTAGGTTTTGTGGTGTCTACATTGGTAAGGATCACACAGCAGATGCATGGCAACACCACCATTTGGAAGCTCACCTGGGGTGGGGAAGGAGAGAGAGAGAGAGATAGATAGATAGAGGCAATGAGGCATTTACAAGAGCAAGTGGGTGTGATGAATGGATGGCAGTTATAGGAGGGGAGAAATGTCACAGACACAGTCACACAGATGGGTTAACTCCAGGAAAAGGTAAGAGAGGTAGGCAGATAGTGCAAGAGTCTTCAGTGGCTCTCCCCATTTCAAACAAATATGCTGTTTTAGAAAATGTAGGGAATGATGGATTCTCAGGGAATGTAGCACGGACACCCAAGTTTCTGGTATCGAGACTGGATTTAATGCAATGAGGGGTATGTCAGGTTCCAAGACATCGATTGTGTTAGGGGACTCTCTAGTCTGAGGCACAAACAGACACTTCTGTGGCCAGCAGTGAAAAATCAGAATGGTGTGTTGCCTCACGGGAGCCAGGACCAAGGATGTCTCAAGAGAGGTTGCAGGATGTTCTCAAGGGGGTGAGGGCCCAGCAGGAGGTTATTGTACATTTTGGAACCAACGACATAGGAAAGGTTAGGCAGGAATTTTAAAAAGGAGGTCCTCAAGAGTAGTAATGTCTGGATCATTCCCAGTGCTACAAGCTAGTGAGGCAGGAATCGGAGGATAGAGCAGATGAATGCATGACTGAGGAGCTGATGTATGGAAGAAGGATTCACATTTTTGGATCATTGGAATCTCTTCTGGGGTAGAAGTGACCTGTACAAGGAGGACGGATTGCAGCAGAATTGGAAGGGGACGAATTTACTGGCAGGGAGCTTTGTTAGAGCTGCTCAGGAAGATTTAGGTGGGGGGTGGGACCCAGGGAGATAGTGAAGAAAGAGATCAATCTGAGACTGACACAGCTAAGAAAAGAAGCAAGTAAAACAGTCAGGACAGGTAGGGACAAAGCAGAGAACAAGGTAGGACCGATCAGTTAAACTGAATTTATTTCAATGCAAGAGGTCTAACAGGGAAGGCAATGAGCTCAGGGCATGGTTAGGAACATGGGACTGGGATATCATCGCAATTACAGAAACGTGGCTCAGAGATGGACAGGACTGGCAGCTTAATGTTCGACAATACAAATGCTGCAGGAAGGACAGAAAGGGAGGCAAGAGAGATGGGGGAGTGGCGTTTTTGATAAGGGATTGCATTACGGCTGTACTGAGGGAGGATATTCCTGGAAATACATCCAAGGAAGTTATTTGGGTGGAATTGAGAAATAAGAAAGGGAATGATTACCTTATTGGCATTGCATTATAGACTCCCTAATAGTCAGCGGGAAATTGAGAATAAAATTTGTGAGGAGATCTCAATTATCTGTAAGAATAATAGGGTGGTTATGGTTGGGGATTTTAACTTTCCCTTATCAAAAACGCCACTCCCCCTCCTCTCTTGCCTCCCTTTCTGTCCTTCCTGTAGCATTTGTATCCTCGAACATTAACTTTGGATTCTGCTTAACCCTATTTGCCAAAGCTATCTCATGTCCCATTTTTGCCCTCCTGATTTCCCTCTTAAGTATACTCCTACTGCCTTTATATTCATCTAAGGATTCACTCGCTCTATCCTGTCTATGCCTGACATGTGCTTCCTTCTTTTTCTTAACAAAAACCTCAATTTCTCTGGTCATCCAGCATTCCCTACATCTACTAGCCTTTCCTTTCACCCTAACAGAAATATACTTTCTCTGGATTTTCATTACCTCATTTCTGAAGGCTTCCAATTTTCCAACCGTTCTTTTACCTACAGCCATCTGCCCCCAGTCAGCTTTTGAAAGTTCTTGCATAATACTGTCAAAATTAGCCTTCCTCCAGTTTAGAATTCAACTGTCAGATCTGGTCTATCCTTTTCCATTACTATTTTAAAACTAATAGAATTATAGTTGCTGGCCCCAAAGTGCTCCCCCACTGATTCTATGACCACAATACAAATGCTGTTTCGTGGTGTATGACATGTCTTTACCATTTATTCCTGGTGCTGGTACCCAAACCAAATATTTCACATGTGTGATGAGTCCATTTTGCCACACGTTATGACTTCCATAGAGACCTATAATTTTTAAAAAGTCATTCAAACTTTCAGATAATGAATGGCAATTTCACTTTTAAAAATTTTCACTTGAGCAAATGACTGAAAAAATATACTTGACTAAATTGCCACTATTTGCCACTGTCAATGGAATTACAATCCTTTCAGGGAACAGTCCACAGTTGATCCCAGATTCTAATGGACTTTCATATCTCTATTTCACTCAGCAAAATCAAAGTAAGTGTCTCCAGGATGCTTTCTTCAATTTTCAGAATTTCTTGAATGCACCAAGCAACAATAAAGACTGCTGTGATGATTCTTCTTCTCCCTGGCCATGCCAAGACAGATCTCTCGCAAAGCTTAGAAGGCTACAAGGCGTTTCTCTTTATCTAAAGATCCTCCCAACATCTGGCTATGGTAGCTCACAAAACCAAGGAGCCTTTTTCTCAGCTAACCACAAAGAACATCGGTTTGACAATCACTGATTTGTATAAACTGATCTCAGAAATGGCTGCCTCTACCCTCTTCCCATGGCAACATGAAATACATTGGCCTCCTACTCAGGTGAAAACAATAATCAGTTGTCTTGAATCTAGGTCTCTTTAATCTTAGTTTTTTGGTAAACTGTCCATTTAATTCTGCTTATAACCTAATATCTTCAGTACCGTTCTGGGGCTTTAGGACCTCAGTCTCTACCCGATGCAAATTCAGAGATTGCTGCCATTGTCGCCAAGTGTAAATACCTTGCACTTTCTTCTCAGTAAAACAGCTCGGATGTCAAACAATCGACTCACTTGAGCTTACCATGAGACAGATGTTAGAAAAGGAAATATGACCCTCTCATTTACTCTAAATTTAAAACATACAGTCGCAAAAGATCCTATAAACCTTATTATTATTGGAACACAGTAAAGATGCCCTTGATGAGAAATGCTGATTTCAGCAACAACTCTTCAATAAGAATGTGGTGTATCTTGATGTTGAATCTCAGGTAGGCAAGACTAACCAGGTTTCTGTTAGCTCTACGTGCAGAAAGAAAACTGTGAGTTGTTGAAATGAAGGTACGTGACTCCTTCAAAGAGAAGGATATGGCACTAGAATGATCCCACTGTGGATCTCAAAGTGTTCTGATGTTGCCCCATCATAGTTAACAATTTTAATCTGAGAGAGATAAATTTTAACAGCTGATCTCACATTAAGTGCCATTTGTGGAAGAGAGTGCCAACCTTCTTCCACCCTTTTTGAGTGTGAAAGTGCTTCTTAACATCCCTTCTGAATGGTCTAGCCCTAATTCTCAGACCATGTCCCCTAGTTCCAGAATCTCCAACTCGTGGAAATAGTTTATTTTTATCTACGTTGTCTTTTCCTGGTCTTCCTTGAAGACTTTGATCAGATAACCTCTTTAATTTCTAAATTCTGGAGAATACAGAGTGACTTTCTATAACCTCTCCTCATACCTTAACGCCTGACATCAAGCTACCAAGCCTCTCTCCAAGGCCAATATATCCTTCCTAAGGTCTGATGCCCAGATCTGCTCACAGTACTTCGAGGGGTGTCTAACCACAGTTAGGCCAGAGAAGTTGACTACTTTGCAGAACAGATCTGTTCTGTCCTTAAGAATAATACCAACCTTCCATTTGTTTGCCATTTCAGAAAACCATCTGGCTCCCATTCTTATATTTCTATTCAGGATCTGCTGTAAAGTTCCAACAAAGCTCAATACAAGAGGGAGGAACTACAATATATTTTAAACTTAGGCACTTTATAGCCTCCAAGACGCAACACTGACTAACAGCCAATGATACTTAAGAAAACTAACAAGCCATTCAGATGCATAGAGATGAATGTGACCATGAAATTCAAATTGTTCTATCAAATAAACCTTCCACAACAGACCCCGCACTAAAATATCATTTCAACTGGTCAAAAGGTGTAGGCCATCTTGGTGCATCTGTTTTAATGTTGAGTGAGTGGGCTCCAAAAACCATCCTTTACTGCAGGAATTTTCAACCTTTTCATTTCTGAAAACTCCCATTTCTGTGTGTTTAAAATTCCAACAACAATCACCGTAAGACAAGTTTTAAAAAAAAGTTATGCAGTACAGAACATCTTCAGGTTCTGTGGTTTAGATCAGAGCAGATAGATCCCCAGGGCACTTCACACTAACAAATGTCTCCGAATCTCCAGTTATTTATTGTCCGGCTTTACTTTTTTAAAGACTATTTGTTTTTGACAAAATCTGGTGGTGCTGTGGAAAACTGGCCAGGGTTTTCAACTCACCCATCACTCGAGATCCAGGCCAGGTCATCTTGCAATTAGCTTCCAGTCCCTGCCTCACTACATTGAATGGGAAGCAATAACCATTGCTGCTCAGGATAGGTCCCCCATACTGCAATGATTTTTTTCTTTTCTGAGGCCTATTATTTTATTCCCACCCATCAACAAGTATCAGTTATCCTTGTTATTTTTTGACAGACTTGTTGACATCTTCTTTCGGATAGCCAGTGAAAAGTCTCATTGTACTGTACGTTTGATCTTCATTCTTGAGTTTAAAGATTGATTCACAGTGGCATCAGTTTTGATGTTTCTTAACTTCCATTGTATTCTTGCACCTTCATACCTCATCGTTGAAAAAGATAAAAAGGCCTAAACTTGATAACTTCAGTTTCCAAAATTAAAAGCATATAAAATGGCTGTAAGTTAGAGGGTTTAACAAACAATTGTCACTCCTGATTTAACAGTAATTTGTCATATGTAAGAATCACACAACGATTGTTAAATATTTAATATATTTGGGATTACAGTAATTTACAGACATTTTTCTAAATTATTATCCAATTTATCAAAAAGCAGTGTCAAGGATTTATTGGTGTTTTCCTTTTACTATTATCACCTGTAGATAACAACAGTGGGTAGAGGAGCTTTGTGTAAACATTTGAATGCACTTTACTTCCACAGATTAAGATCTTTTCTTTGTTGATTTTCCAGCTCAACCAAAGTAAAACTGAAGATTAAGAGTAATTAGGTCTGCCAGATAATCGAACTAACTTATTTATTTAGCAGTGTTAATTTAGACTTAAAATATTGGAAGATCCCATTTGTGCAGACATTTATGGCAAGTAATGGATTCATATTGCTTTTGAACATTTATGAGAACAGGTTCCAGCAGAAAATTGAAGTTCACATCAGTTCTTTGAAGATTAATGTAGGCTTAATTTATGATGATTTGGAGATGCCGGTATTGGACCTGGGATGTACAAAGTTAAAAATCACACAACACCAGGTTATAGTCCAACACGTTTAATTGTAAGCACTAGCTTTCGGAGCACCATTCCTTCATCAGGTGTTAGCTAATTAGCCAATATTTCGGATAAGCTTTTCCACAGGTGCTATCTGATGTACAGCAAAATCTTTGTTATCCAGCATACTCAGGGAATGGATGGTGACAGTCTATTAAAAATGCCTGTTAACAAGGAGTTACATTTCTCTGCACCAGTGTTCCCAAATGTTTTCACAAACGAGCCCATATCAAGGACCCTTTTACAACCACCTGATGAAGTAGCGGCGCTCCAAAAGCTAGTGCTTCTAATTAAATCAGTTGGACTATAACCTGGTGTTGTGTGATTTTTAACTTAATTTATGATGATTTTCTTTAGTGAGGAGCAGATATGTTAATTCAGTTTTCATGGTTAATATGTTGTTGGAGTTTATGCAGAGATTATACGATTGTCACCTCCCCCGCAACCCAGCTCCATTGCTTCTTCTTTGCATGACAAGACACCAAGTATAGCTATGGATATATTTCCAAATACAGAAACAAAGACTTGAATTTATATAGTAACTTTCATGACCACTGTTGCTTCAAAGTGCTTTAGCCAATGAAGACCTTCTTAAGTGTAGACACTGTTCTGATGTTGCAAACATGGCAATTTGCATTCACCAAACTTCTAATCAGCAATGTAATAAACATCATATAATTATTTTTGTGCACATAACTGAAGAACATTGGACCAGATACCAAGTGAACTCCCCTACTCTACAACAAGTGCCATAGACCCTTTTACATTTGGCTGACAGCAGCCTTGATATCTTCATCTGAAAAGATTTGTAGCAAATGTTATAAGTACATCCGGAATCTCATCTGAAAGACAACACCTCCATCAGCAAAACTGTAGTTAAAATAAATGGTTGCTTCAGCAAGATGAGCTTTCTCCCTCAAGAAATGTTCTACTTTTTGATTCAGCTAAGAACAGTAAATACTTTACAATGGAAGAGAAATTCAAATATAACCTATAGAGATGGAGAAAGATACTAATTAGCCAATATTTCAGATAAGCTTTTCCACAGGTGCTATCTGATGTACAGTAAAATCTTTGTTATCCAGCACACTCAGGGAATGGATGGTGACAGTCCATTAAAAATGCCTGTTAACAAGGAGTTACATTACTATGCACCAGTGTTCCCAAATGTTTTCACAAATGAACTCATATCAAAGTTTTAAAATTGTGAGACTCCATCCAGAAAACTAAGAGTGTGAGGGCACTTGTCGACCTCTTATAACACTTGGTCAAAACTCCACGGTGGTAATTGTTTGGTCAGAACTCATGACCCAGTTCCATGTCCCATTTTGTACACTAGACAAATTATCTGTCTTTGAGAGGTTGTAGGGAGAGAGGACGGTGTGGGGCTGTCAAAGGCCTCAGCACAATAGAGCATTACAGTAACATTCTCACAAATGAGGATCACGTTAACACGATAATTGAAACCACAACCTTCAGACTGGCTTTACTTAAAAAAAAAACAATCAATGTCAGTTTTACTGACAGTTCCAAGCAGTATACCTCTGTTCAGGCACAAAAACTAAAACTGGCCCAATAATTTACTTTCAATGTTAAATCTTCAGAACACGTTGAGCAGACCTGCAGTCCACTATTAAGATTTTTTTGTAAAAACAATTACTTGAACACTGAAAGTGACTGGCTGTCAGAAATGAGAGAATCTTAGATGGTAAAGTGTCAGATAACACAATGTTTACTATATTGAATATTTTTCAACTTCTTTCCATTCTTGTTTTCAGTTTTATGCTTTCTACTTTTTGTTTCAATTAGTATCTCGAGCAACAAGGTCAGCATTCTCATCACTATTTGGGTAAAGATGTTTCTTTTGAATTTCTTACTGGATTCTTGGCGATCACATTACTTAGAATCATAGAGATGTACAGCACGGAAACAGACCCCTCAGTCCAACCCATCCATGCCGACCAGATAGCCAAACCTAATTTGGTCCCATTTGTCAGCACTTGGCCCACATCCTTCTAACCCCTTCCTATTCATACACCCATCCAGATGGTTTTTAAATGCTGCAAATGTACCAGCCTCCACCACTTCCTCTGGAAGCTCTTTCCATACACACACCCTTTGTGTGAAAAAGTTGTCCCTTAGGTCTCTTTTATATCTTACCCCTCTCACTCTAAACCTATACCCTTTAGTTCTGGACTCCCTCACCGCTGGGAAAAGACTTTGTCTATTTATCCTATCCATGCCCTTCATGATTTTATAATCCTCTATCAGGTCACCCCTCAGCATCCGATGCTCCAGGAAAAACAACCCTAGCCTGTTCAGCCTCTCCCTGTAGTTCAAATCCTCCAACCCTGGCAACACGCTTGTAAATCTTTTCTGAACCCTTTCAAGTTTCAGAACATCCTTCCTATAGGGAGGAGACCAGAATTGCACACCATATTCCAAAAGTGGCCTAACCAACATCCTGTAAAGCCGCAACATGACCAGCCAACTCCTCTACTCAATACTCTGACCAATAAAAGAAAGCATACTAAATGCCTTCTTCACTATCCTACCTCCCTTTAACTCTACTTTCAAGGAACTATGAATCTGCACTCCAAGATCATTTTGTTCAGCAACACTCCCTAGGACCTTACCATTAAATGTATAAGACCTGTTAAGATTTGCTTTCACAAAATGCAGCACCTCACTTGATGGTCTCTAATTATGTTATTCCCCTCAGCTGGAAATGAGAGAAACTACTATAACAAGTTTGGAGTTGAAGGCACTGGATTCTGCAAAGGCTATGGGCGCTGACAACATTATTCCCAGAGTACTGAAGACTTATGCTCCAGAACCTACTGCACCAATAACATCTACCCAATAATGTGGAAAATGTCCAGGTGAATCCTGGACACAAGAATTATAACAAATTCAACCTAGTTAATTTTTGCCCCATCAGTATATTCTTCATCATCAGTTAAATGATGGGTGGGGTCATCAACAGTACTAAAAAGCAGCATTTCCTTAGCAATAACCTGCTCAGTGACAGAGGAGAAAGTGAGGTCTGCAGACGCTGGAGATCAAAGCTGAAACTTTATTGCTGGAACAGCACAGCAGGTCAGGCAGCATCTAGGGAACAGAAGATTCGACGTTTCGGGCACATTCCTGAAGAAGGGCATGTGCCCGAAACGTCGAATCTTCTGTTCCCTAGATGCTGCCTGACCTGCTGTGCTGTTCCAGCAATAAAGTTTCAGCCCTGCTCAGTGACACTCAATTTGGATTCTGCCAGGATCACTCAACTCTTGACTACATTATATCTTGGTTCAAATATGGACAAAAGAGCTGAATTCCTGTAGCGAGGTAAGAGTGGCTGCCCTTGACATCAGACCTCACTTGACTGAGTATGGCATCAATGAGCCCTAACAAAACTGGAGTCAATGGGATGAAAGGGAAAACTCTCCACTGGTCAGTATCATAACTAGCACAATGGAAGATGTTTGTGCTTGTTAGTGATCAGTCATCTCAGCTCCAGGGCATTTCTGTAGGAGTTCCTCAGGGTTGTGAACTAGGCCCAACATTTTCATGGCATTTTCAGCTGCTTCATAAATTACTTCCCCTTCAGAAGTGGGGATGTTCTCTGATAAAAGCAAAACAATGAATGCTGGAATTCTGAAGCAAACACAGAGTACTGTTCTCTGATGATTGCACAATGTTCAGCACCACTCTCAAATGACAAATAACATTCATGCCATACAACTGTCAGGCAATGACTATCTCCAATAAGAAAGAATCTAAATATCATCCTTTGACATTCTTGCTCCTGACCTGCTGTGCTTTTCCAGTGCCAAACGTTTTGATAAGATACACCAACATACTACAATTATTTGAAGTGGTGGGAGGATATATACCAACAACTTGCAGAAATTCATCAAGCTTTTTCAGTCAGCATCTTTCAGACCCACGGCCACTACTTAACTGGAAGGACAAGGACAACTGATACATGGGAACACCAT
Source organism: Chiloscyllium plagiosum (assembly GCF_004010195.1). Lineage (NCBI taxonomy): Eukaryota > Metazoa > Chordata > Chondrichthyes > Orectolobiformes > Hemiscylliidae > Chiloscyllium > Chiloscyllium plagiosum. The sequence goes on from NC_057715.1 coordinate 78,090,360, forward strand.
CACCTGTAAGTTCTTCGTGAAGCCATTCACCACCTTGAATTGGAAATATACCACCATTCATTCATTGTCACTGGGCAAAATTCCTGGAATTCTCTCCTCAAAAGTGTTGTGGACTGCAGTGGTTCACGACGACAGGTCACCACCACATTCTCCAAGACAATTAGGGACAGGCCATAAAAGCTGCTCAGCCAGCAAGGCCCATATCCATTTAATGAATAAAGACAAAAAGCTTTAACTAGTCTGGTTGTTTAATATAATGTTCAGAGTAAAATTCCTACAGACATGACAGTTCTGATTGAAAATTAATCACTCTAATATCACACTGAAAAGCTAAAACAAATATATAGTACTCAGCTTTGTCCATACATTACAATTTGAATAGAAACAATGTTTATAAATTTACAATATATACCAACTTGCAAAATAACAAAAAATAAAAGGGGATAAAGGCCTTTTCCATTATCTTAATGGAAGATAAAATGTTACCCTTCTAAAACAAATGTAACAAAATTTCTACTTTAATCTGTACTTTCTAAAAACACCGGGATGAGTTAGAAAAAAATACAACAGTGACCAACAGAAAGCACTTGCACAAGAACTACGGAATTAGCTAAATATCTTTTAAATTTGTACTTTTATTATTTCAAAGTTCATAGGATGTGAGAATCACTGGCATTTTATGTCAACCTCCAATTGCCCTTGAAGTGGGAGCCAACTTCTTAAACCACTGCAGTTCTTGTCTGCATCGGTGATGGGTAGCGTACCCAATTCCATTCTCGCCCAAGTTTTCTGAAGTGATTTGATACAATAGAGTGTCTTAATAGCCAATTTCAGAGCACAGTGAATAATTAAGAGTCAACTGCATTGCTATGGGTTTGGGGTAAGACTCAACTTGAAAAATTAACTCTGTTTTCTTTATACAGATGCTGTCAGACTTGCTGAGTTTCTCCAGCACTTTGTTTTGGTTTCAGATGTTGACCATTTGTAGTTCTTTGTTTTATTTTAATGAGGTGAGTCAGCACATAATGTTTTTTAATAGCACCAGTTAAGGAAAAAAGCAGAAATAATTTGGGACAGTATGGTGGCTCAGTGTTTAGCATAGCACTAATGATCCAGATTCAATTCCACCCTCTGGCATCTATCCGTGTGGAGTTTGCACATTCTCCCTGTGTCTGCATGGGTTTCCTTTGGGTGATCTGTTTTCCTCCCTCAGTCTAAAGATGTGCAAATTAGGTGGATTGGCGAGGCGAAATTGTGCATAGTGTTCAGGGATGTGTAGGTTAGGTACGTTAGCCATGGGAAAAGTAGGGTTTCAGGGAAAGAATGGGGGATGGGTCTGCATAGGATGCTCTTCAGAGGGTCAGTGTGACTTGTTAGGCCCAATGGCCTGTATCCACACTGTAGAGATTCTATGATTGTATGAAGTTGGTGAACACGGTGACTTAGTGGTTAGCATTGCTGCCTCACAGCGCCAGTAACCCCGGGTTTGATTCCTGCCTCGGGTAACTGTGTGGAGTTTGCACATTCTCCCAGTGTCTGCATGGGTTTCCTCCGGGTGCTCTGGTTTTCTCCCACAATCCAAAGATGTGCTGGTCAGGTGAATTAGCCATGCTAAATTACCCATAGTGTAAGGTGCCTTAGTCAGGGATAACTGTAGGGTAGGGGAATGGGTCTGGGTGGGTTACTGTTCGGAGGGTCAGTGTGAATTTGTTGGGCCGCTACTTCCATACAGTAGCAAATCCAATCTAAATTCTAAATCAATATGATTGGATAATGAACTCCAATTATCCATTGGAATATCCAAAATATCACAACGTTACATGATTTCACAGTTCTTTAGCATGCTCCTTGTCTTGTTAATCTGTCATTTTATTAGTGGTGCAATTTCTCGGTTGTGCCGTCAAATCATTATTTTAAAATGCACACCTTTCTCAACTTAAAAGATTCATTCCTTTGCAGTTGCCCAGGCCCCATGTTCTGTAATTCTCTTTCTAAACCTCTACATTGCCTGTCGAGTCATCTCCTTTTGAAAGCTCATTAAAACCCACTTCTCCAATCAAGTCTTTTGTCATTCTTCCTTCTTTAGAAGAGCAAAATGCCAAATCCAATCATGCAATCACGTTAAAGAACAAGAAAACTGTGGCTGGTCAAAAGTTGATGCAATTTCTCAATTGCAAGTCTGCCATTCTTGTTTCAGAACAAACAAAACTTTCTGTACAGTCCAGAAAATGGTATACTTCTTTTGATGCTCAGGACAGATTTAAAGCAGAACTTCAATACAGGTGAAACACTAATTAACTAAAGTATGCTTATGTCTTAAGTTATGCTCAGGATGTGGACCATGTTAGCAAGACACATTTACTGCCCATGCTTTAATTAACTAGGAATGTGGTAAACCACTCCAGTCCTTGTGTTGATTATGTTTGATAGGGAATCCAAGCCTCAGTAAGATGCTGATCCTTGTGGTATGGCAACTAAGCTGCAATATTGGATAAATTACATCCTCAGATGAACATATCCAATTATTATTTAGGTTTCCTAACCTTATTCAGTGATCCACTCAAGAAACTATGGTTAGCCCCACACTTTTCCATCTCCACACATTATGAGACTGGAGTCTTTTACCTCATTGATACTAGCACACATATACAAAAGGAACTTGCTATTTGGTTCTTCAAGTCTTCTCCACCATTCATTAAGATAGGATAGTGAAGAAGGCGTTTGGTATGCTTTCCTTTATTGGTCAGAGTACTGAGTACAGGAGTTGGGAGGTCATGTTGCAGCTGTACAGGACATTGGTTAGGCCACTGTTGGAATATTGCGTGCAATTCTGGTCTCCTTCCTATTGGAAAGATGTTCTGAAACTTGAAAGAGTTCAGAAAAGATGTACAAGGATGTTGCCAGGGTTGGAGGATTTGAGCTATAGGGAGAGGCTGAACAGGCTGGGGCTGTTTTCCCTGGGGCGTCAGAGGCTGAGGGGTGACCTTATAGAGGTTAACAAAATTATTAGGCGCATGGATAGGGTAAATAGGCAAAGTCTTTTTCCTGGGGTTGGGAGTCCAGAAATAGAGGGCGACGGTTTAGGGTGAGAGGGGAAAGATATAAAAGAGACCACGGGGCAACTTTTTAACACAGAGGGTGGTATGTGTATGGAATGAGCTGCCAGAGGAAGTGGTGGAGGCTGGTACAATTGCAACATTTAAAAGGCATTTGGATGGGTATATGAATAGGAAGGGTTTGAATGGATTTGGGCCGGGTGCTGGCAGGTGGGACTAGATTGAGTTGGGATATCTGGTCAGCAGAGACGGGATGGACCAAAGTGTCTGTTTCCATGCTGTACATCTCTAATACTCTAAGATTACGGACTGATTTGCTTCCTCAAATCCATATTTCCATAGTATCTCCACATCTATAAATTCTCTTTGCATCCATTGATCTCTCGATTTTTTGAATATACTCAACTGAGTATCCTCAGCCGTGTGGGGTAGAGGATTCCAAACAATGCACAATTTTTCCACATCTCAGTACTAAATGCCTGACCTCTAATATTGAGACCAGAACCCAAGCTAAGGGACGCACTCCCTCGGTATCTAATTTATTGAGCTCTTTTACAATGTTCTATATGGTTCAATTAGATTTTCTTTTGTTCTTCTGGACATCAGAGAATATAGGCTAGAGCTATATTCCTGAAGAAGGGCTTATGCCCGAAACGTCGATTCTCCTGTTCCCTGGATGCTGTCTGACCTGCTGCGCTTTTCCAGCAACACATTTCCAGCTCTGATCTCCAGCATCTGCAGACCTCACTTTCTCCTTAGAGCTATTAAGTCTCTAGCTGGAAGATAAGGAACAACTAAACCACAGCAAACTGGCTTAGGCAACCCTTTGGCAGAGATGAAGGATTTTCAGTAAAATTCAGTCATTGGTTTTAAGGCTTAATATCTGATCCACTTTGGCAATAATTTGCAATCGTGTCTGTCAAACTGATAAAAAATAATGAGAATAAATTTCTTCACTATTTAATCATTGAAAATGTATAACACAGGAAGAACCCATTTGGTCAATGCTGATGTTAGAAGGGAAAGAACTACACAGCCTAATCCCAATTTTTAATTTTTGGTCCATTTGTGTGGTAGATTATGGCATTTTATCTGCATACCCAATAACTCTTTTTAAAGTACTGGTGATTTCTGTCTCTATTAGCTTTTCAGGTAGTGAGTTCCAGAACCTCATCGTACCATAGGCAGAAAGAAAATCTCCTAGAACTCTTTACTCAATCATTTCAAATCTAAATAAACTGATTATCAACCTCTCTCCTAATGGGAATATATCTTTCCTATCCACTATATCGATATTCCTCAATGTTAAATATTTAAATGAAATCTCCCCTCCCATTCTTCTGCTCCAAAGAGAAACAACCCACCCTATCCAATCTTTCTTCATCATTTTGGGGCGGCATGGTGGCTCAGTGGTTAACACTACTGCCTCACAGCACCAGGAACCCGGGTTCAATTCCAGCCTCGGATGACTGTCTCTGTGGAGTGTGCACATTCTCACAGTGTCTGCATGGGTTTCCTTTGGGTGCTCCGGTTTCCTCCCACAATCCAAAGATGTGCAGGTTAGGTGTATTGACCATGCTAAATTATCCATAGTGTTAGGTGCATTAGCCAGGGGTACATATGGGGAATGGGTTAGGGTGGGTTTCTCTTTGGAGGGTCGGTATGGAAATGTTGGGCTGAAGGGCCTGTTTCCATATTATAGGCAATTTAATCTAATCTAATCATTCAAGTTCTCCATTTTTAGCAATATCCGTGCAAATCTCAAACATGCCACTTTCCCTTATATCTTAAGATCTTTACATTTCTAGCCAGTTTGCTATGTGGAACATTGTCAAAAGCCTTACTGAAATCCATAATAATGATGTCACGTAGAGTACCCCATTCATTAAAAGCTCTAAAATATTGATCAAGTCATTCAGGCTCAATGTATCTTTAACAGATTCATGAAGACTATCTGTGATTAATGCCTGCCTATCTAATAGTGATTTATGTTATTCATTAATTTTTTCTAATAGTTCCAACTACTTGGGTTGGAATAACTAATCTGTAAAAATATTCATTCCATTCCTTTCTCCCCCTTTAAATAAAGTATGATGTCAGTGACCCTTCTGCTCTCCAACATCACTCTTGAAGCCAGGCAACATTAGAAAGTGATTGTCAAAGGCTCTGCTATTTCTTCTCTTATATCCCACAGTAGCCTGGGATTCACTTCATCTGGGCCTGGCAATTAATCTCTTAAAGATACTAAACTCTTTACTTGTTCCCTGCTCGCTATGTTTAATTAATCCAATATTTCATCCATTTCCTCTGTAACTACAATTTCTGCACAATGCCTGTATCATTCCTCTCTTTTGTAAATATAGGTACAAATTATTCAGCATGAACCACACCCACACCTTTTATACACATAAACTTTTGGTCTCTAACAGAACTTGACTTAGTTATCCTTGTTGTTGTCAACATTAGTGTTTAATAAAGTCTATATCCTACCCAGTGATGGAACACTAGTCATGTTGAAGAGGTTGAAAGATAATCTTAGTACAGTCCAAGCAGATAAGCAGATTGCATGTATATGACCAGAGGCAGCCCTCAACTAAATTTGTAAACTGGATGCCAGTATAACATAAGAATGGAGCAGTAAAGCAGTATTACGTTATACTGCCACACATGCACAAATAGTTAAGAACTGCTCAATTGCATACACTATATTTCATAAATCCCAGTCTTAGAGATCTTGATCAAATGGTGGAATGGTACACTACTTTTCTGGCTCTTTGAATCTCAGTACTTGTTTCAAAATCATAGAATCCCAACAGTGTGAGAAAAAGGCCTGTTAGCCCAGTGAGTCCACACCAACCATCTGAAGAGCATTCCACCCAGACACAGCTCCCCCATCCAATCCCTTTAACCCACGTTTACCATGGCTCATCCACCTAGCCTGCATATCTCGAGACACAATGAGGCAATTTAACATTGTCAATCCACCTAACCTGCATATATTTGGACTGTGGGAGGAAACCTATGCAGATACAGGGAGAATGTGCAAACTCTATATGGTTTCTCGAGGCTGGAATTGATCCCAGGTCCCTGGTGCAGTGAGGCAGCAATGCTAACCAATGAGCCTATGTGCTGCCACAAACCGCCTCTTCAATGCAAACCAATAGGTTGTAAAGAAGATTTTCTCAAACATTTTCTTTTCCAACTTCAAGGCACTATTTCAATTTAAATCTGAATGTATACCTAAAGGGGAAATAAAATTCAATGCAAATATTTAGATTCCAAAATGAAATGGTGTGACTAGGCATAGGTCCACAATACAAATATGTTTGTAATTCAATACAAATTGATAATTTCATTTGTACAGTACGCAAAATGCCTGGAGGACAATTCACTCGTGCAGTAGGGATACTTTCAGAGATGAAGATTAAAGGTTCCTTTTCAAGCAAAGGCGGACAGCAAGACCAAAGACTTAGAGCTTTACACTGCACTATAACTAACATGGGATTGCTTGGTGTTGACAAGGGAACCAGAGTGAAATATTTTATTTCCCAGTACAAATATCTCTGATATTTAATAAGCAAAATATTACTTTAAAAACTTGTTGGCGGCACGTGGCTCAGTGGTTAGCACTGCTGCCTCACAGCACCAGGGTCCCAGGTTCAATTCCAGCCTTGCGTGACTGTCTGTGTGGAGTTTGCGCATTCTCCCTGTGTCTGCATGGGTTTCCTCCGGGTGCTCCGGTTTCCTCCCACAGTCCAAAGATGTGCAGGTCAGGTGAATTGACCATGCTAAATTGCCCATAGTGTTGGAGGCATTAGTCAGAGGGAAATGGGTCTGGGTGGGTTACTCTCGACTTTGTAGGCCGGTGTGGACTTGGTGGGCCAAAGGACTGTTTTCCACACTGAAGAGAATCTAATGGTACCTCATTAAAATTTCTTTGTAATCTGAACAACACTTAATACTTCCATTTAATGAAATACTTATCAAGTCCAATGTCCTCTAACAATATCTAGTTATTTGATAACATATTGAAAATAGTAAAGCAAACTAAAAACACAATCATATACATTTCAATAAATTAAACTACTTCAAACATATTGTCAAAAGGAATTTTGTTATTCTACAGCTTACACTTGCAGGAATCAGTTAATTAAGACTTTGACAATTTTGTGATTGTTATGGGTTAAAAACGTGTTGCTGAGAATTAAACAAAAATCTTTACAAAAATCACTGTCTTCAGTGACATGTACCTACCCATAATTCTGAGCTTGAAAAGTGCTCTTGCAGCTCAGAAGTCCTAAATAGAGGATGCTAGAGTACTAGTTGAACAACAGAAAAAACATCACAGAAGAGAAAATTGGGAAGCATAATGAAAGGACTGACTTCACTACTTGAACTTGTTTCCCTTTAATTAGTATCATTTGTGCATGCTAGTCCACATGATAATTTGGAATCTGTTTATTTGGCGGCTGCTCTAGTTAGTGGAATTGCTACAGTGCAAATTAGACACAGGTGAAACAAGAAGAGTTTTTTTCTGGAAAAATTGGCAGTAAATAAAAAGTCATTTAATTTGCAGATTGTGAGTACTTTAATGGCAAATTTGGGCAGCTAACTATAAAAACATAATGCTCATTTTAAAGATTATTTTTAGTCAAACACTTGTGAAATTTTTGAAAGCATATTACTAATGTTTCAGAAGGAATCCTCTAAGTGGTTAGCTTTTAAAAATACTTTTCTGTCACAATGGATTACTTCAGTTTCACGATTATAAATATCAAGAGAATAGAAAGAGGGATATGTTGATGTAAAGATCTTGGTTAAGTACTATAAATAAGTTGTTTACCACTATATTGATGCAGGCTATTTACAGTATAGAGTTTTTTCAAGTTGTACTATATATATTGTTCTTATATATCACACAAAAATAACCGCTGTTTGAGAAATGTCTAGCCATATCTCTTTGGAACACTGAAATTCAGTGGCAAATTACAGAGGCACAAACAGAAAAAGTTGGAAATGTAATGGAGGTCAGTGAACGACAGTACAAATGTATGATAAATTTAGGCTTCAGGTGTAAATTACTTTTTGAAAAACTATTTGACTGTTTCTGTCTGGAGTGGTTGTAACAAGGTCAGCCAGTTGAGCCTCATAGAATAGGAGTACCATGATTGGGGCTATTAAACTGGCCAGTCGGGGAGCCCTGACTAACAGATATGAACAGGAATGTCAGAAGTTCTGTTCACTCAGAGCTGAAGCCGAGGAAGCCAGACCAGGGTCAAGTACCATGCATGTGTAAATAAATACTGACTTAATGACGGGATACCGGTCTCCGCGGAGTTATTTCACTGTCCATTATTAGATTGTGATGATTCATTACATTGAACTGGATCTTACTGGAAAAACATATAATCAGCCAGCAAGATAAAAGAAGTAAAATGCAACCCTTTAGTTTTCAGAACTTTCTGGTCAACTTATATTGTTCTGCTGTTCACAAAAGGAATATCATCCTTTGTTTCTCTGTTATTTTTAATGATTTGCTAGATTTGTATTTTATTGGATATTAAACTTGCCACACCATGTTAGGACTATAGTCTAACAGCTTAAGTAACTATCAATGATGAATAATTGTAAATGTAATTCAAATCAACCTCTCTGGTCTGGAAAGGGGTGTGCAGTTAATTATCGAAAAAAAAATCATATTAATTTTTCTTTTAGTTTTCCTTTCTTTCTTCTCTTGATTCAATCTTTTGTGCTCAATCGTTATGCACCTAGGTTCACTGAAATTTATCCTCATCTTCCATTATACCTATTTCACTCTTAATTCATAGAGAGATTGCATGTTAATCCCACCATTTGTTAAAATTTTAGATGCTTTGTTGCTCATCACATAATCGGCAATTTGTACTTCAAGCAAGTTTTGCACAAGAAATCTGAAGAGTGGAGAAAAAAAGTGCAAACTGTATATGCTGAAAGGTTGCCCAGTCCAACAAGATTTAACCAATTACTCTACATGTAATTCTTCTTTAGGAGAATATATTAAATTACCCGTTTGGAAGGAAGGATTTGCCCTCAAAATGTAAACCCGACACATACATTTCAGAGATGCTGAGTATGCTGCATATTTCCATAATTATTCTTACAAATTTTCTGTTTGTGTTTTAGGAATATTCTACGTACATTGTAGAAAATTGTTTGGTTCTTTTTTTCCTATCTGGAATCACATTACAAATAATCAGAAAATATGATGAAGCTTCAGAATACATTAGTGTTATTTGCGAATTTGGTTTAAGTGGAGGAAAAGATTAGATTAGATTTGATTAGATTACAGTGTGGAAACAGGCCCTTCGGCCCAACATGTCCACACCGACCCGCCGAAGCGAAACCCACCCATACCCCTACATTTACCCCTTACCTAACACTACGGGCAATTTAGTATGGCCAATTCACCTAACCTGCACATCTTTGGACTGTGGGAGGAAACCGGAGCACCCGGAGGAAACCCACGCAGACACGGGGAGAACGTGCAAACTCCACACAGTCAGTCGCCTGAGTCGGGAATTGAACCCGGGTCTCTGGCGCTGCGAGGCAGCAGTGCTAACCACTGTGCCACCGTGCCGCCCACTAATGATGAATTTTAGTTTTCAGTTCCGTGAATATCTGACTTATTTTTTAAAAAGGTCAGAAAGTCATTTTGAACACTGAGTTGAAAACAGCATTTACAAGAAGTCATGCAAAGTTTGCTAAGAAACCAGCAGATTATCTGGGAGATAATTTGCTGACTTGGATTGTAAAACCACCAGAGAAGGGACCAGAAGGAGGTTCATGCAGAGAGGAAACATAATAGCAGAGATGCACTTAGTCATGGTATCCATGCAAACACAACTGTGATGAAGTCCTGTCTAATTTAGGAATCAGCGACAAGAAAGCTCCAGAAGCAGAAGGCTGTGAAGAGATCCCACATGGTTATTAAGTTTTGAGAATTTATGCTAAGCAGTAGCATTGAGCTGGGTTGGATTTTTTATGTTAAGGATGTCAAGGACAGACATTAACTAAAGAAAATAGTATTGAGTGAATGCACAGAAATTTGCCAAAAGGAAGCCAGTTGCAACTCTGCCAGCTGAGCAAGAAGCTTTAGCATGGAGATGGAGGCGACACTTCAGTGTTGTTTGAATGCCTTTAAGATTATTGCTGAGTTAAAAGGGATAAACTTTTCTGATATTTATGAGATCATTTCAATTGTTCTTGCATAATGGAAGTATATCTTAAAATTTAGGTTTGTTATTTAAAATATGAAACATGTCTCTCAGAGAACAAAAGAATCCTGTATGTTTTTTGGAAAATAACTTGTGAAAGCTGTCAAAGACTTCAATTGTTATTGGAAAGGAACACATGGTTTCTTTAGTTTAAAAAAATTCATAGGTGTTAGCAAATATTTAGGTTCATAGGTTGGGCTATTTGAAATGATAATAAATCATTGGGAGGTAACTTATATTTTAAGCAAACAAATTGTTAATTGATACCATCTGAGATTGTAATAATATATGAATTTGTCAAGCTAAGACAGACAAGCTTTGACAAAAGATATGACCTTACAAAACAATTGGCAAGTCAAAGATTGATCAGGAGACAGTAGTAAATGATATCAGTAAGATGACCATTATTTCTAAGAAACCAATCAGGAACTGAGCATATACCACCAAATCAATAATTGTACAATCATGCACAAACTGGAGTTCAGGTGTCTCTGATCATGTTCAGGGGGCACTAGCGAGCAAGGGCAAACAAGTGCTATTATTTGTGGTTTGATACACGAGAAAAGATGATTGAAGACAGGAGAACTTCAGTCAACAAACAGAACAAAAGACCTGTGGCTCAGTTAACCATTGAGATTGACAACACCTAAGATTGTGAAGTGGATCGCCAAAAATAAAACCCCACTGCTTTTATTAAGTATTACTTCTTTTGCAATGTTATGATATATTTAATATTGTATGTACAACTTGTGAAAACTTGTGTACTTGAAACCGATCTTAGAATACATCAGTACTAGCAAAATTATTGTTCAAGTTTGAGAGAGTACCAGTCTACAATCTTAATTGACCGAAATCTTACAAACAAACTGCACTACAACTCTTACAGCTCTATGCAATCTGCTAGAGATAGGTTTCTCACAGGTTGGATTGATTTGGATTACCTTTCCTCTTCCCAGATAACAATAAAATGGTTAATTGCAAATTGATAAAATTATGAAAAAAGAATGCTATTATTACATAACTCCATAGATTCGCATTATGCTCACTTACAACACAAAAATGTGACATGAGAATGAAATGGTGGTAGGGTTTTGCTCCAAAGTATTCTCATAGAAACATTCAAGAAGCTATTTTGCATTAGTTGCCATTGAGTTAGCTCGTTATCTGTCATTTATGTGGGAACACAGATTATAATTTTGACTTCCTCTAACCTTTCCACGAATTGATTTTGTTCCCATACCTTCTTCATGATATTTATTTCATCAATGAAACCAAGTTCCCGAACAAAGACACCTTGGAGTGCAGGTTCATAATTCCCTGAAAGTGGGAGTCACAGGTAAACAGTGTAGTGAAGGCAGCATTCTATACGCTTGACTTTACCGGTCAATGCATTGAGTGTAGGAGTTAGGATGTAATATTGCGGCTGTACAGGTCTTATGTTAAGCCACTTTTGGAATACCATGTTTAATTCTGGTCTCCCTGCTATAAAAAAAGATGTTAAATTTGAAAGGGTACAGAAAAGACTCACGTATGGTGCCAGGGTTGGAGGGTTTGGGCTATAAGGAGAGGCTAAATAGAATCATAGAGTCATAGTGATGTACAGCACAGAAACAGACCCTTCAGTCCAACCCGTCCATTCCGACCAGATATCCCAACCCAATCTAGTCCCACCTGCCAGCACCCAGCCCAAATCCCTCCAAACCCTTCCTATTCATATACCATCCAAATGCCTCTTAAATGTTGCAATTGTATCAGCCTCGACCACTTCCTCTGACAGCTCATTCCATACACGTACCACCCTCTGTGTGAAAAGATTGCCCCTTAGGTCTCTTTTATATCTTTCCCCTCTCACCCTAAACCTATGCCCTCTAGTTCTGGACTCACCCACCACAGGGAAAAGACTTTGTCTATTTATCCTATCTATGCCCCTCACAATTTTGTTAACCTCAATAAGGTCACCCCTCAGCCTCCGAAGCTCCAGGGAAAACAGCCCCAGCCTGTTCAGCCTCTCCCTATAGC
>NC_057715.1:78102836-78155761 GCF_004010195.1 Chiloscyllium plagiosum
AGATCCTGTTGTAATCTGAGGTAACCCTCTTCGCTGTCCACTACACCTCCAATTTTGCTGTCATCTGCAAACTTACTAACTGTACCTCTTACGCTCGCATCCAAATCATTTATGTAAATGACAAAAAGTAGAGGACCCAACACTGATCCATGTGACACTCCACTGATCATAGGCCTCCAGTCTGAAAAACAGCACTCCTCCACCATCCTGTCTTCTACCTTTGAGCCAGTTCTGTATCCAAATGGCTAATCAGTCTCCCACGGGGAACCTTGTCGAATGCCTTACTGAAATTCATATAGAGTCATCAAGTTGTACAGCTTGAAAACTGACCCTTCAGTTCAACCTGTCCATGCTGACCTTGTGAAGGTTTATAAAATCATGGTGAATAGCCAAGGTCTTTTTCTCACGGGAGGGGTGTCCAAAACTGGAGCACATTGGTATAAGCTAAGATGGGAAAGATTTAAAAGGGATCTAAGGTCAACTTTTTCATGCAGAGGGTGATGCGTGCATGGAATGAGCTGCCAGAGGAAGTGGTGGAGGCTGGTACAATTACAACATTTAAAAGGCATCTGGATGGGTACATGTACAGGAAAAGCTGAGAAGGATATGGGCCAAAAGCTGGCAAATGGGATGGTTCAATTCAGATATCTGGTCAGCATGGATGAGTTGGACCGCAGAGTCTGTTTCCGTGCTGTACAACTCTATGACTCTATAGCTGAATAATTGAATGACAGCATTGTCAGAATAAACAGAAAGTGACACAGAACAGCCTAAAACTTAGTCAATTGATGCCTTATGACTGCAGTATATAGAAATCAAAACTTACTGTAAACAAGCTGTACCATGAATTTTTCTATCCATTGCTCATCAGAGAGTTATGAAACATAAGAATCTTCTCAGTTGGAAATAGCATGCTGATCCTGGTATATTTCAGCTCAAAATAAACTGCATAATGTAGACACCTGAGCCATGTTACATGGATATAGCCACAGACCACTGCAAGAAATCTGGACTACAGCTCCTTGAAGCACTCAAGACTTCACTTATTCCAACATCACCGCAAACTCCTACAAAGCTTTACTTAACAATGTCGATCTGACCAAAGAACACACCTATCAACTCTGGATCAAGACCTTTGATCCAGACCTTCAGAGTATCTTGTGCACACTTATCCCACTTACATCTCGCATAGCAGACTTCTACTGCCTTCCAAAGATACACACAGCCAACACACCTGGATGTCCTATCATATCAGGCAATGGGACTCTGCGTGAGACACTCTCTGGCTGTGTCAGGGCATCCTGAATCCACGATACAAAGAACCCCCAGCTTCGGTTGCAATACTAGACTTCTTACAGAAACTCAGCACCCACAGACCACAGTTGAACAAGGAACAATCCTCATCACAATGGACATTTTAGCACTCTACACCAGCATTCCCCAAGACGATGGCATTGCTGCAACAACCTCAGTACTAAACACCAACAACTGCCAATTTCTAGATGCCATCCTACAACTCATCTGCTTTATCTCCAACCACAGTGTCTTCACCTTTGACAACCAGCTCTTCATCCAGCCATGGGGACAAAGTTTGCCAAGATTTTCATGCACAAGTTCGAGCAAGATTTCTTTGCTGCACAGCACCTCCAACTAACACTATACACCAGATATATCGACGACATTTTCTTCCTTTGGACTCACGGCGAAGAACCACTGAAATGACTACACAACAATATCAACAAGTTTCGTCCCACCATCAGACTTACCACGGAGTATTCTTCAGTCTCATTCTTGGACACGCATTTCCATTAAGGACAAACACCTCAGTCCTCAGTCTACCACAGGTTCGTGAATAACCTCATGATGCTGCACTTCTCTAGCTCCCACCCTAAACATGTTAAAGAAGCCATCCCCAACAGACAAACCCTGCGCATACACAAGATCTGCTCAGATGAGGAGGAACAAGACGGTCACCTAAAGATGCTGAAAGTTGCTCTCATATGAACAGGATACGATGCTCAACTCATCGATTGCCAGCTCTGATGTGCCACGGCAAAAAACTGCAACAACCTCCTCAGAAGACAGATACAGGGCACGACCGATAGAGTACCCTTTGTCATCCAGTACTTCCCTGGAGCAGAGACACTAGGCCATTTTCTCTACAGCCATCAACATGACATTAATGCTGACGAAAATCTTGCCAAGATCACCCCGACGCCTCCATGTTTCACCTTCAAACTGCCAAACGTGAAGCAGACCATCATTCGCAGCAAACTACCCAACCTTCAGAACAACATGGACGACAACACCACACAGCCCTGCCACAGCAACCACTGCAAGACATGCCAGATCACTGACATGGACACTACCATCACATGTGGGGACACCAACCACCACATATACAGCAGATACTCATGTGACTCTGCCAACATTGCATACCTCATACGCTGCAGGCAAGGATGTCCCGAGATATGGTATATTAGTGAGACCATGCAGATGCTATGACGATGGATGAATGAACACTGCGCAACAATCATCAGACAGGCATGTTCCCTCCCAGTTGGGGAACACTTCAGCGGTCAAGGACATTCAACCTCCAATCTCTGGGTAAACATCTTCCAAGGCGGACTTTGAGATACACAACATTGCAGAATTGTCGAGCAGAAAATGATAGCCATGTACCTATGAAGACTGCATCAACCATGATCTTGGGTTCCTGTCACACTACATTTAACCCCACCATACTGTTCTGTATCTGAAAAATCTTCCTTACAGTCCTGTTTTGACACCATCATTTTGGTAACGCTATGATCTGTCGACCTTAATTAGTTTGTACAGTTTCGGATTACTTGTTACTTTAGTTACACTCCCAATATGTGACTGTTACACCTATCATGTTGTTCCAGCCATTTGGTTTGTCTCCAGCCCCTCTCTATTTTTAATGTTTTGTAATTATCTCTCTGCCTCAATTAATTGGATTATATATCATTCCTTTCATTTGCTATTCAGCTATTGACACTTTACTCACACCGTCTGACACTTTTGATCACCTGCAGTGACTTATTATTCAATCTGTTGACCCACCACTCACACCATTTGTGTGATCTTTCAATCCGTCTGTTATAAATTCTGTGCCTATGTGCCTCTCTGCACTTCACCTGACAAGGGGGCAGCGTTCCGAAAGCTTGTCATTTTAAATAAACCTGGTGGATTATAACCTGGGGCTGTCCACCTCAGGCCAACATCGGCACCTCCACATCATAACAATGTTAACAGCAGCTATGGACAACAAGTCCTCAAATCTGAGCAGAAGGAAAGAAATGAGAAGCAAGCAACTATATTCTTCATATTAATCCCCAACAACACCCTCCCATCCTTCTCCTCCTCTCCCACCTCCCCTTCACAAGAAGGAACCACTCACATTGCGATTATAAAAACAACTGACAAAACTGACTTCAGACTGCATGTAAGCACATCAAAAAGTTGCACAATATTATTGTTCATTTCCAATGAAGGCTATTCATCCACAAGGCAGTGTTAGGACCTTTGAAGACCAATCCAATTAGTTCAACTCTGTCAATTTTTTTCTTATAGCATTGCAATTTTTTCCTTTAAGTATTTATCTAATTCCCTTTTGAATGTTACCAATGGATCTGTATCCACTACCCTATCAGACGCATGTTAAATCCGAAAGACTTATTGCATAAGTATGCTTTTCCTCACGTTGTTGATGATTCTTTTGCCAATTACTTTTGGTTATTAACACATTTGCCACCAAAAACAGTTCCTTTCTCTTTATTCAATCTAAATCTTTAATCATTTTAAAGCTCTATCAAATTTGCTCTTAGCCTTCATTACTCTAAGGTAGTACTTCTCAAACAACTATGGTCAAAGGACAGCTTTCAAACGGAAATGTGTGACCCTTTCTATCTAAACGTTAATACAACACTCACAATATGGAGGTGCTGCACTCAAAGACAGTTTAATTATATTCTTATCAAAACACGCATTTACTTATACAGACCAGTGAGATGGGTACACCTGTTACAAAGTCTGTCTGTCCACAACATGCATACGAGAGGTACTGGGATTGGGCGGCACGGTGGCACAGTGGTTAGCACTGCTGCCTCACAGCGCCGATTTGTTGGGCCGAAGGGCCTGTTTCCACACTGTAAGTAATCTAATCTAATCTAATCTAAACACAGCAGAGACAGCAGGATCACAGACAGTCAACATGCTGGCAAAGAGTGCAAGTGGATGGCAACAGCAAAGCATGGAGAGGTGCAAGTGTCCAGAGAGTGAAGGAACAATGAGTCAGCTGGGTGTGAAAATAACACATGGAAGTATTAGGAAGGGGACTGCAGGAGTATGCCTCCTACGACATGTTCAATTACTTGCTCATGGTGCATTGGATATTTTCCCGTATCACTCATGTAAGATGGCCCGTGTGGCAATCTCTGAAAAATAAATGCAGACCCCAATGGGTTCATAGTTTACAGGTGAAAATGTGGAGAACAACTTCTTTCTCCATTCTATTCACATAATTGTAAGGTCTCATTCTGGCACCAACTAAGAGTCTTTTGAATTCTTCCCCAATATTTACTTGTTCCTAAAATTCCAGAATTGGGCACTGTACCCTAGCTAGGGCCAAAGTGTTTTACAAGAGTTTGGCAGAACGTTCCTGAAATTTTTGCTTTATGAAGCTCAGACTCTATTGTGAATTATTAACTGTTTTGTTAAGCTGTCCTGCCAATGTCAAAGAATCATTCAGAAGCACTTCACGCTGCATATTTTTTGTACTTTTATTTTTCCAGATCAGCTAAAAACTGCATTTATTTAAAAATGGGATTAAACCTCCTCTTAAGCCATAACTGATCAACTGAGAGCATTGCCAATAGGAATTTGAGCTTTAGAATTTAAGATGTTCTTTACTGTTTAAAACACCGTGCCTGGATGGGTATGCTCCAATAGCACTCAGGCAGCCTGGCACCATCCAAGACAAAGTAAGCCCACTTCATTTGCACCACATTCATAAACGTTCACTCTCTCCACCATCAATGTTCAGTAGCTGCAATGTGTACTACTGTCTCCAGGATGGGTTACAGAAATTCACCAAAGATCCTTAGACAGCACTTTCTAAACCACAACCACTTCCATCTAGAAGGATTAGGGCAGCCAATACGTGGGAACACCACCACCTGCAAGTCTCCCTCCAAGCCACTCACCATCCTGACTTAGAAATATATCACTTTTCCTTCACAGTCAATGGGTCAAAATCCCGGAACTTCCTCCCTAAGGGCATTGTGGGTCAACCTACAGTGCATGGATTGCAGCGGTTCAAGGTGGCAGCTCACCACCACCTTCTCAAGAAGGACCAGGGATGGGCCAAGCATGCTGGTCGAGCCTGCAATGCCCACATCCCAGGAGTGAATATAAAAACAAAATTGTCTGCAATACCTTGGACAATCTGGAGCAGGGTGCTAAAGAGCTCACCAATGCAATGATAGCTGCAGCAAAAGTTTGGCAGATTAACTCAGTTTAAAAACAAGAAACAAAATGGAGGTGGTTCCATGCTCCAGTTGACTTTTGAATGGAGCAATCTAACTTGCTCTCTTTCCTCAATGTGCTAATTGGGAAACTGGTAATATTTCTTTGCTACTGTCTATAATAAGTCTATCTTTATTGTTAATATATTCATGGGATTTTGTACAGCTACAAGATTGGCCTTATCAGCAAACTTGTAAATGTCTGTGCAGTTTGCAAGCTCAATGCTATGATAAAATGGATCAAAGGTATCCTGCAGGACAATAGTCATCCTAATTATATCATAGTTTAATGTGTATCTACAAATGCACGAATAAGCCAAAAGCTGTCACTTTGAAGCCTAAAAAGGGGCTAGGTAACCTCAAATCATTCTTGAGGGGCAAAGTTACTCAAATATTTGACAGGTTCAGAAAGCCTTTTCATCTCTACTACTGTAGTGGTGACCAGTGTGGTACTTTCCACTAATAGGTTGCTGTCTTTAGTCCAAAAAGATAGCCTACCAACCAAAGTATCTTTGAACTTTTATGCCTGTGTGATGCTAGGTATGTTGACCACACATCCCTATGATTGACTGATCAAATCAAATCAAACAAGCTGCTGCCCTGAGAATTTTTAATAGGCACAGTACAGTCCATGCTGGCAAAATCCAAATCAATACATCTATTGACTCTGATATGATTCAGAGATTGGACAACATTTGTTGAACAATTCCGATTCTGCTCAAAATATTTTCTTTTTGGACAATCTTTCAGGATTGAAGATGACTTGCTTCCACTTCAATGGTAGTGGTTATTAGGGGTGTTCTGAAGTTTCTGAATAGTCTGATCCCAGAGCCCAGAATCGGCCACAGATGGACAGATGGTGTTTGATGAGACAGATGGATGGGACAGTCTAAATTCTGCACGGTCTTTCGGCTGCTTGTGCTCCACTCTATGAAGAACAAAGTGGATGGCATCTTCATGGATGATTCTTCTCCAGAGACAGTGTAAGATAACTGTAAAGTAACCTGCCTCACTTATTCATGCTAAAGTTTTACACATTCTTGGTGCAGAGATCTGTTCACTTCAAACAAAATAAATATTTTTGACTCTTGCAACTTTTTTGAACAATGAAATATGCAAAGTCTAGATTTCTCTGTTGTTTTCTAATAGCAATGCCTCAGCCAATCAGAGCAGCATGCCAACCAATCACGTTGTTTAAATTGATGTGTTAGTTTGAAATTTGCCATTTTTGCACATGTCCTGATGAGTGCAACACAAAACATTCTGGTGACAATTCTGTTTTGTCAAAAATATTCTTTACCAGTAAAACAATTATTTTACCCTGGAAGGGAAAGCAAATCTAATATTCAAATCAATTTCTTATACATTGACTAAAAACTTAAGATACATGTTTAACTTTCAGGGAAAATCATCAGTGATAATCATAGGGAGGTTTTATAAATTGAAATATGTAAGTAATTAAGTATGAGAAAGACAAGGAGTATTACTCATCTTGTTTGCAGTAGTGCCTTTTGGAATCATGTGCAATTTAAGAAATGCACAAGTGCTCATGCAGCATGTGCAGTCTGCTACTATCTCTGCAAAATGACAGGTGGAAAGCTCATTGAAATAAGGTGCTATGCCAGAAAAATGAAACAAGCCAATTTGTCTCTCTTTGTTGGAATTCAATATGGCTTACTCTGTGGAAGAGCATTCTATTCTAGCTAACTGTCCCTTGTTGACTTTGATATCTTCCACAGTATTTAACCCAACTGTTATAAATTATTCACATATAAGAGCCCTTCAGCTATACATGCATTGCAGACAGGTTATTTACAATGCAAAGGATTTTTTTTCAATTTAGTAAATTCCAAGACGGTATTGGGTAAATTCACTCAAGTTTGGCACAGGTTTAGCTCATACTTGACTACATGATGAAAAGGAGTCAAATAGCACAATCAAGCTCTTCCATTCCTCTGCCCATAACTTCACCAACCATCTGTTACAAACATTGATATCATCTTAGTTCCTGTAACATCACTCTCATAAGCAATCTGAATGTTGCTTCTTCTATGATTTCACTTACACTGTTCATGATTTCGCTGCTCCTTGGATGCTGCCTGAACTGCTGTGCTCTTCCAGCACCACTAATCCAGAATCTGGTTTCCAGCATCTGAAGTCATTGTTTTTACCTTGTATAATAGTAGGCATACCAATAAAACCCCATTGTGCTTATGGACCAGATGTCAACATTTTTCACATAAGTACCTCACCAAGCGTTCCAGACTGACTGAGTTAACACAAGACGAAACGAGGTTTGACAACAAGCTTCATTGGTTAGTTTTATTCCACAGGAAGGTAAAAATGTACCAAGCAGCAGTTCAATTAGTCAAACTTAATATCACTTAATGATACAAAATAAAAGATATCAAGCACTCCTACATTACTACATTATCCATTATCTCACTTGATTTAAAACAGAATATCTTCTTTGCATCCTAGACCAGGGAATAGTACCATCTTCTTAATTTCCTGCCCGTATGTCCTCTTCTTAGCAATTTATTACCTGACTGCCATGTTACTCAGTTAAAATGCTTGTGGTTTTTCCACACAAACTTTTACAGACTCTTGGAGACAGAATGGTATTTTCCTGAATACAAAGGCAAGCTAACTAACCAGGAGAAACAACTTTTTTTTTTGAGTGGTTTTTCCAATTCCTAGTGGTATTATTACAATACCACTAATCCAGAGGCCCAGGTAATCTTTTGGGGAACCAGGTTCAAATCTCACAATGGCAGATGGTGGAAATTGAATTCAATAAAAAAAATCTATAGTTGAGATTCTAAAGATGAGCATTATTGATTGCTGGAGAAAACCCCATCCTCTAGTAAAGGAGACTGCTGTCCTCCAGCCACCCATTCCTGCCGTCCCCACCCTTAAATGCCACCACAGACTCAATCATATGACATGAAATCTTATTTTCTCCAAACATGCATTTACTTGGCAGTTTGAACTGCCATCTTCCTAATATTTACATTCTTTTTTTCCTAAAAATGCACAACTATTTCATGGTTTCATCATTTTGATGTAGATATTTTCTAGTAAGTCTGTTTAGAGCTGATGGCATTCATGTCTGGAGCAGGTGAAGCTTGAATCTGGATCTCCTGCCTCAAAAGGAAGGAACAGTAAGACTGCATTACCAGAGCGCTCTCATCATTTTTATGTACCAAACCACTTGTAGCCACAACCAGGTGTTATTTATTTGATTATTTGCAGCCCCCTTTCTTTAATGGGCCGTTGTGGCACATAGTTCAAGCCCAACGTGCTCCAGAGATGTATAATGACACCTCTGAACAAGTTGATTAGAAAATATGCCCCTTTCCTTACTTTCTTGAAATCCTGAATTTCTATCTTTTATTTTAAATGGCTCAACTGGAGTTTGATGCTTACTAATTAGATGCCTTCTCATGCTGGCTCATGCCTTTTTAGTTTAATGACTATAAAACACCTAACTACACCCATTCTTTTACATTGCTGTGTTTTTTTTAATCCATCAGTGAGGCTGGCATTTATTGCTCTTCTTAAATGCCTAGAGGGCTGTTAAGAGTTGATCATAATAATGTGCGTTTGGAGTCACATGAAGGCCAGACCAGGCAAGGATGGCAGATCGATTTTAAATGACTATTGACAATAGTTTCATGGTCACCATTAGCTTTTTATTTATTGCAGACCTAACATAGAAATTTGGTTTCTTTCTCCGTACATGCTGGGCCAGCTGAATATTTCAAGGAAGTTTTGTAATTATTACAGATTTTTAGTAACTGAGGAAGATTCTGGGAAAAATTAGTGAGCTCACCACAACTGAGAAGAGGATTATGGAAGAACCCCTGATCAACAGGAGGAATGCATCCAATATAGAGCAGTAGTGAGAAGTAACTAAGGAGAATTTGGATCACACACCACAACTGAAAAGATGATTACGGAGGACTGTGTGTTGAAGAATGTTGATATAGTAGGAGAGTGGGTGACCATTGGTTAAAAGGATAAGAGCCAGCAAGTCCAGAAAACCTAGGACTTCTCAGTCTACTCCTGAGTAGACCAAGGAATACTCCTCCTTTTGCTTTAAGTCAAGTAGTTTGACCAAATAAATTAAATCTGGAATGCAACGACTTACACTTACCCTAATAAAAATAAGAAAAGGTTAGGGTCTATACCGAGCAAAGGCTACGACAACGGATGAATGGGCACCGCACAACAATCAACAGACCGGAGGGTTCCCTTCCAGTTGGGGAACATTTCAGTGGAACAGGACATTCAGCCTTGGACCTTCGGGTGACCATCTTCCAAGGTGGACTTCAGAATAGGCAGCAGAGGAAAGTGGCCAAGCAGAGGCTGATAGCTAAGTTCGGTACCCATAGGGAGGGCCTCAACCGGGATCTTGGGTTCATGTCACATTACAGGTGATCACCATTGCACTACACACACACAGATATTCCTACACACACACACACACACTCTCACATGCACACGGACACAGGTACACACAGACGCGCACACAGACACCCACACACACCCTTACAGACACACACTCCCACACATGCACCCCCTCACAGACTTAAGACACTCTGATTGGAATCAATCTAAACATCAGGTCATAGACAGAGAACACAGGGGGCTAACACCTTCAACATATTGTCTAGCTATCACCATTGTTAAGCTAACCCGAGAATGCAACTATATAAAAAAAGGGTTTTGTGATTTACACATGAAAGAAGTGAAACTATCACTGTATTCTAACAGATGAAAGGCTTAACAGACAATCAATTTCTCAATGTATAATTTCAGTTACATCACACTGAAAATTTTTGCTATAAATTCTGTGTTACGATCAAGCCCTCCACAATCACCTGAAGAAGGAGCGTCGCTCCGAAAGCTAGTGTGCTTCCAATTAAACCTGTCGGTGTTGTGTGATTTTTAACTTTGTACACCCCAGTCCAACACCGGCATCTCCAAATCATCTTTTTAAGAGTTATTGAGTTAGACAGCACAGAAACAGATCCCTTTAGTTCAACCAGTCCATGCTGAATATAATCCCAAACTAAACTAGTCCCACTTGCCTGCTTCTGGCCTATATCCCTCCAAACCTTTCCTATTCATGTACTTATCCAAATGTGTTTTAAATGTTGTAATTGGACTCTCATCCACCACTTCCTCAGGAAGTTCATTCCACATGCGAATCACATTCTGTTTAAAAAACTTGCTCCTCATGTCTTTTTTAAAATCTCTCCCCTCACCTTAAAATGTGCTCCGTAGTCTTGAAATCCCGCATCCTAGAGAAAAGACAACTACCATTAACCCTATCCATGCCCCTCATTATTTTATAAACTTCTATAAGGTCACCTCTCAACCTCCTATGCTCGAGTAACAAAAGTCCCAGCCTATGCGGTCTTTCTTTGTAGCTCAAAATTTCCATAGCCGGCAACATCCTGATAAACCTCTTAAAATATTTTTACAGGGGTTTGACCTGGTCCATAACAATGGGAATACTTACAAGTAACCCTGTTGAAAACAGTTGTCTATTTATGCAAACCTCTCCAGAATTTTCTTTATCTCTCTAATATAGTTTTACTCAACAACCTATAGGAGCATACAGGTGTTTAGTTGATAGCAGGAAAACCAAGTGTACAATATAATCTGACCCATATAACATGTCAGGTGAGCAGCAGGATAATTTGACATGATTGACACTTCAAATGCAGTGACCTTACATACATGAAAAATAATCCATATAACATAGCTAAAATCTTTTTAAAACAAAATCAACCCTACTTAATCAATTTTGCTTTGTGACATTCAGAAGGTAAAAGTCCACATTCCGTATAAACATAGCCATGCTCAATAGCAGATTCTGATTTTGCAATAGCTCCCTAAAGCTGTCAAATGAAGCTAAAGTCTGTTGTCACCATAGTTGTATACATCTACTGGAATTTTATCTCATGTTATCACAAACTGAATAGATGAAACACCATAATGCTTCAGAAAAGTAGTAATATGGTAGAAGATTGGTTAGCTCAGTCAGTTCATTACATTAATTCAGAAATAAAAAAATACTGCTGCTAATGAAGATATATAACTTTGCATTTATTTGGCACCTTTCATGACCTTCAGAATTCTGAGAGTGTTTTACAGCCAATGAAGTAATTTTGAAGAATAGCAAATGTATTAATTAATACAACCAATTTGAACACAGCAAGCTCCTGCGAAGAGAAATATGGTCGTTATTAGATAAATTATTTGAGAGATAAATATTGGTCAGAGCACCCAGAAAGCCCCCTTCTTTGAATACTAACTCCTGCCACCGATCAGAGAGGCAGAAGGAATAATTGTGTACACAGTCTTTTCACAAACAACAGATGCCAGTGTATTTTGAAAGTGCTGCCTTCTTAAGTCAAACTCTGCGTCAAAACTTACACAGAGACTTCTTATGCAAGCTGAATAACTGATTTGGCAGATAAATGGTGTTAATCCCAGGGCCATCATTTCAAATTCCACTGTGGATAATGATCTCTTTTTAAATCAACTTTTTTAAAAAAATACAAAATGTGTCCTTCAACTAAATATTATATTCAATTCTTCACACTGTAATCTCAGTTGCTGAAATTTCCCAAATACATCTGTTCATCACTTAATGAATTGTCAGAAGCTTCTAATGGAATATTGATAAATAACAGGCAGACTAGACACCAGAACTTACAATTGGTTAAGGACTGCACCACCCTAAAAATGGGAAATTGAACTTTATTGTTAGTCGTTGCTAAGCCAACTTATTTATTTTCATGCCTGCAACTGTGCTTGTACAGGAAGTGCTCCACATAGCATGCAGCTCAAAGAAACACAGCCTTCTTCAAAATAGTTCATGAGATTTTTCATAGCATACAGGAGGGCAGACAGAGTCTAA
Source organism: Chiloscyllium plagiosum (assembly GCF_004010195.1). Taxonomy (NCBI): domain Eukaryota; kingdom Metazoa; phylum Chordata; class Chondrichthyes; order Orectolobiformes; family Hemiscylliidae; genus Chiloscyllium; species Chiloscyllium plagiosum. The sequence goes on from NC_057715.1 coordinate 78,115,320, forward strand.
TATCTCATCTGCGGAATGGCACTTTTAGCAATACAACACTCAACACTGCATTGTAATATTAATTTTCTTTTGTGTTCTATTCTTGGAAATGAACTTCAGTCTTTAATCTGATTTAGAGGAAGGAGTATCACCAACTAAAGCAAAATGGCTGACACCTGATGGGCTGTTGCCAAATGAGTCTAGTATTCTAATCTGGCAGATCAATATATTCATTAACACCCCAAGTTGCCAGTTAGTTGAACAAGTAGTAAGCAAGCAGATGCGCAGAAAATAGCTGAATGGTATCTGCAGATTTATATAGTGACAAGATGCCAGAATCATAGAATCCCTACAGAATGGAAGCAGGCCATCTGAGTCCAGGCTGACCCTCCGAACAGCATCCCACCCTATTCCTGTAAATTTGTATTTTCCAAAGCTAATCCACTGAACCTACACATTCTTGGACACTATGGGCAGTTTAGCATAGCTTGTTCACCTAACCTGCACATCTTTGAACTGAGAGGGGAAACCAGAGCACCTGGATGAAATTCACACAGACACTGGGAGAATGTGCAAACTTCCTACAGATAGTCACCTGAGGGTGGAATCAAACCCAGGGGTCTTCTTGGTGTGAGACAGCAGTGCAAACCACTGTGTCACCATACTACCTCAAATCAGAGTTTTCAAGACTTGCAGTTAAATACGTCTTTTTTTTCCCCAAAAGACTTCTAACAAATAATTTTGCAGTCTGTCCAATTAAACAGTTAAGAATTTGGAAAATATTTCATTTGATTCATTGCAGCCATCTGAAATTAGGGTAAGAGATAGTGGAGAAAAAAAGAGAACAGTACGACTGAGAGCACATATTACAGTCTGCACTGATATCAATTTAATATTGGACACTGATTGGTATTGCAATCTTCTTGCTTTTATATGTCTGTCAGACACAAACTGCGTGCCTACTAATGCATCAAACATTCAGCACTATTCATGGCAGAAATATGCAACCACACAGCAAATACAACTGTTGTCCCTGGATGACGCCAAGTGCCTAATGTTTGGGCCACGCTTGCACCCATAGTTTTCAAAGTTAAAACTCAGTCTAGACGTGTGGCAGTTACTGAAGAAGCCTTAAAATCAACAACTTTTCTGTAGGCATAACAAGTTATATAGGAGAAATCAGTGAGAGATAGTTAACAACTCTGCTTCTCTCTTCACAGATGCTGCCAGACTTGAGTTTCTCCAGAACTTTCTGCTCTTATTTTTGATCACCAGCTTCTACATGTATTTTACATTTATTAAATACAGCATTATTGTTCAAGCAGCATTGTGCATGTCTATAATTGATTTTATGTATAAATGACTGCAGGTGATACCAGCCATGATAAAATATTTATATTATGTTTGTTTATCAAGGTCAGGTTTGATTAGCAACTTGAAGATCTGCAGCATTCACTACAAATCTCCAAAATATTCACTTCATTTATTTCCTCCCAATTAGTCTTTTAAGAAGATCTACACAGAAACAAAATAAAGAAAATGTTTTAAATGTGTTCATTAGATTGTCCACCAACCGTGCTGGTAGCTGCTTTGATGTGGTTGGGATTGGCTCCACAGGGGGACAGTCAGTCCCTTATGAGTTTTAGGTAAAAGAAAACACCGATTTTGTGGTTTTCCAGTATTCCACTTAAAAACTCACCACAACAAAGCATACATGGCTGCTTCATCTATTAATTTCTCAAGAAAAGAAGCAGGTGTTGGGATTCCTACAATACTCTCTGCCAGCTGGCCAGACAGAAGACTTCAAGAAGATGGAGAATCAGTGGAAAAAAAACACCAGCAATGTAGTCTACAGTTAATCACCTTTTTTTTTGGAAACACCTTTAGTTTACAGTGAGCTGTTCAGCCACAGTTTTATTATACAGCAAAAAAAACCGACAAACCATTCATTCGTATGAGATGGGGGGGGAAATAACAAGACCAAAAGCACCAATTATGCTTAATTACAGGCTCTTTCTTGTACCTTTTCTCTTTTATAACACAGCCATTTACACACACATCACTTTGATTTTTGACTTCCATTTAGGTTTATTAACATCAAAGCAATGTCATCACATATCTTCTGTTCACTTTTTACCTCAGGCTATTAAAAGGAACACCACAAATTTTTGTACATACCTGCTGTCTGTGGTAACAAAATACCTACTCTTATGTTCCTGTTTTGTACTTATTCCTTCATACATCAGTAACCAGAGAATGAGTTTTGTTAGTTACATTTAGAAATTCAAATGTTTTCATGATTTATTCAGTTCCATGAAAATATGTCAAAGTACAAGGCTTTAAGATTTTTTTCCAGTGTCAATTATAGAAAAGAATGATGAGTATTTAATTCCCCATTGTCAGAAATTAGTTATTTCAATAATTTTAAAAGCTTTAAAAAGACTCAAAATATTTGCAGCAAAACTGAACTGCCTTAAATTTTCAATGTTACAAAAACAAACACCCAGTTCCTCTATATTTATATATTATTTCTCATTTGCTTTAAAATCTCTGATGAAAGCAATCTGGAGCTTGAAACTGATGTAAGGGACGAGAGTTGGGATTTCTGCTGCACATACTTTTAACTTTACTTTGTTAGAATAGTAATAGAATGTGGCCTACTAATTTTCCATATCCATCAACTCATTTTAATACAATAGTTCTTCAGGAACTAAAATAGTTTAAAATGAAAGAAGCATGGACTTAAAATGGCTGCAGTGATCACCTGGAAACAGATTGCATAAACAACACTGGCTGAACTGAAACTAACTATCATCTTATCTAAAACATTGAAAAACATCAACTGAGTCAGACAACAAGAAATTCTGTGTGTGTGTGTGTGCGCAGTAAGTAATAAAGTTCCTTTCTTTCATTCAAGGAAATGTTGTAATTGAATTATTTTTTCTTAGTTGTACATTATAATTGAATTTGATATCGCTGCATGCCTAAAAGAGTTAAAAGGCTTTGATGCAACCAACTGAGTGAATTAAAAAAGATCCAATTGACCCCTCTTCACTTGGTGATAAAATGTCCCATTATACTTATGTACAATTTTCCAGAGTTGTGACATTAGCAAATGCCTCTGCAGTGATCTCAATGAATGGGAAGACTGGGCTGCAGGCAATGCTCCCAATTCATGAAGTCACTGGAGCAGAATTATAAAATGTCAGTACAGAGCAAAATTCTCCAAAGAACATAAATTCCCTTAAGGTTTTCTAACCAACAGTTGTGAAGTGAAAAACACAAAACCATGAAGACACAGCTGTGAGTGGACAGATAGGTTGTTATAATCACATTTCTGATAACAGTAGTAATACAGATAAATAAGGTCTCAGTCAATTGTGCTTAAACAGCAGATAAAAGTACAATAAACTTGAAATTGCTGAGACATGCCCGCAAATGGTGATTGGGATGGGGATGGAGATGGGGAGGCAGTCTTAGTGATTAGGTACGCAATCCTTTCAATGATAAGATGGTATGTAATGAAAGGCGAGCAGTCAATGAAGCTTTTATGGGTATAAATAAGGAATGAAATAGAATTTAAAACTGTAGTGCAATTTGTTTACAGAGCGCTTGGCAGCAAATGAAATGGGATATATCTAAAAATACAGAATTAGACAAGCAAATAAAAAAAGGCAAAGTGATTTTAGTGAGAGATTTTCACTTTCAGACTAGTACTCATTAGAATGTTAGTGAATTTCTTGCATGTGTGGGGATAGAATTTTGAAACAGTATTGTCTAAAGTCAACAAAGTGGCATACCATGTGAGATTTAGTAATGATTACTAAGCCATATTTACTTAACCGTCAAATAATAATCATGATATCATATTTAAGGTGTGGCAAACTGGATACCACCAATCAAATTCTTTAAGGCATAATTAAGCTTGCAAAATGGGCAGGCAGTGCCATTTGAAATTAAATAAAGAAATATGAGGCGATATTTTTTGTAAGAAATGATAGGGAGATGAAATATGTACTTAATTTTAGACCTAGAGAAATAACATTTAATCAGACACATCATGGCAAAAGTGATTGAGTGTAGCATCAAGCAGCCCCAACAAAGTTGAAGTCAATGAAAATCAGAAAAAAATCCCTCCAATGCTGGGAAACATATCTCGCAAAAAGCAAGATAGCGGTTGTTGACAGCGGCCAATTATCTCAGCCCAAAATCTAGAAGGTGAAAACTCTATAAGGTGGCTTACAAGGGCAACTGTAAATAGGAAACAAATACTGGGCTTGCCACTCCATGTACAAATATGGAACAAAGTCTGGGCAAATCTGTTATCAGGTAAAATGATGAAAATTTAGTCAGAGACATTCAAATCAGAAGTTAAGACACACGCTACTTTTAAGAGATAGGTTGATTTATAGCTATAAAGGGCAATCATTTTAGGGCAACCCTAAAGGACAACCATGAAAGAGAAAAAAGTAAAAGAAATACAAAAAAAGTACAAATTGCAAAGATTTTGGTGAATGGAAAAGATGCAAAGAACAGCAAAGGCTGACAGAACAATAAGAGCTACAAAATATGAAGAAGCTTGTGACAATAACATCAGTGCAGAAAGTACAATTGTACTAGGAATGAAATAGGACAGTCAGAGGTGACATGTACCTCTTGAAAACTTATGTGATGCTACGACTGATAAAAGGAAATGGCAGGCATGTTAAACAATTACTTTGCATCAGTATTTATAGGAGAAAGTGAGGTCTGCAGATGCTGGAGATCAGAGCTGAAAATGTGTTGCTGGAAAAGCGCAGCAGGTCAGGCAGCATCCAGGGAATAGGAGAATCGACGTTTCGGGCATAAGCCCGAAGAAGTCTGAAGAAGGGCTTATGCCCGAAACGTCGATTTTCCTGTTCCCTGGATGCTGCCTGACCTGCTGTTCTTTTCCAGCAACACATTTTCAGATCAGTATTTATAGTTGAGGAAGAGATCAGCATGCTTGGTCTTCCAAGTAAACTAATATGCAATCAAAGACAGGGACTTGGCAAAATTCATGAACATAACAATAGTTATTAATAGCAGCAACAAAGAACAACAAATCTTCATTTCCAGATGTTCCATCCAGTCAGCAGGAACTCGTAGACACCCAAACCAGAATTTTCCAGATGTTTCAGTATTTGGGAATTTTCTTCTTGACATTAAAATGCACATATGATTCTACTATTTAAGAACTAAGTTAAAGGGAAAACAGGAATTGTGTACAAGTTGCCTCACACATTCCAGCATGAAATTACTAGAATGCATAATTAAGGACAGAGGGTGGCATCTCCCCAGGCTCTGAATGACTAAACTATGGTGAAAAATTTTGGAAAATCAAGATGTCAAGCGAAAGCCTTTGCAACATCAAGAGTAAAAATTTGCATTTTCCAAACAAATCTCCTATCTTGAGATGAGATTCTTGTTTGAGTGGTAAGGTGCCTATTATTAGGGATTATTGCTCATTATCACCCTCATTACTCCTGAATCTTACCTCATTATTACACCAGCTCCCATTAAGGCCTCTTGTGCACAGTTATAGTGTCCTCTGAACCAGGAGGCCTGGGTTCAAGTTCCACTGTCCCAAAACATCTGCAGTTTCTTGGAGGAGGGCGCTTTAGAAAAAAATCTATAGGTTCTCAATTTTCCACTTGCCGGATAGAAACTAGGAGCCAAGAAATTCCAACATACAAATCTGAGTAGGTACCTGGCAACTCCAGCTCACCGCTTGCTCCTCCGGATTTGCATCTTGGACACTGTGCATCAACATCTCGGGGCACACTCCATTGATACACCCCATGTCCATAAGTGTTGGCATCCAACATGTACCAGCCTCTCAGCATCACATGGCAAATCACCAATCCGCTTGTAGTGTATTTATGCACTTTGGAGTGCACTGGCACATCTCATTGAAGTGCTGCTGCAAGATTAGTAACTCAAGTTACACACTGGACAAATTGAGCGCCTCTTCCACCTTGGGATCCTACAACCACACGGCATAAATGTCGACTTCACCAGTTTCCTTATCTTCCCTTCCCCCAACACCTCATCCCAGATCCAACTCTGGGTCAACCCGGCACCACCTTCTTGAACTGTCCTACCTGTCCATCTTCTTTCCCACCTATTCGCTCCACTCTCCCCTCCGACCTATCACCATCACCATCCATCTGCAACTACCTATCGCCTTCCCAGCCACTTTTCCCCCCCACCCCTACTCTCCTATTTATCTCTCAGTCCCCTTTCCACCACCCCACACTCCTGATGAAGGGCTTATGCCTGAAGCGTCAATTGTCCTGCTCCTCAGATGCTCCCTGACCTGCTGTACTTTTCCAGCACCATAATTTTCAACTCTGATCTCCAGCACTTGCAATTCTCACTATCTCCTGCTAAATTATGCAGTCAAACAGTCCCACAGAATTCAGAGAGATGCAATCATAAAAGAAAATGGACATACAGTCAAAGGAGAAAACTTAAAGCTTCATCAAAGATGTGGGTTTTTGGGAGAGACCCAAAGTCGGATGGGTAAGTGGTGAGATAGTGAAATTTATGCTAGGAATTACAGAGTTTGACTTAGGTGATTGAAGGCAATGGTATCAAAAGTGCTGCAAAGAAAAGAAGGAATACAGAAAAGGTCAGTGCCCAAGACATTGAGAAATTGGGAGGGGTGCAGAGCTAGCAAAGTTACAAAAATGGACTGAATGAGCATTAGTAACACAACAGCTTGAAGCACGAAGGGATTTAAATATATGGATGACAACCTTTGATTTAGCACAGGGTGAGGGCAAATTGATAGACCATAATAATTAGTAAAGACTATTTTCTTTAAAAAGTAGCACAGCAGATGGAAATCTAGTCAAGGTACTTTGGAAATGTGTCAACCAGAAACTGAGCAATTTATGCAGAGAACAAAGCAGAAAAACAAAAACGTCCTCCTCTTGTGCTTTTGTAGAGACCAATTCTAAAGCAGTGGAAGCTGGGAGCAGGAATTGTCCATCCCTATAGATATATACCACTATTTTAATAATAGTTATTGTGCTAATGTCATTGTACTGGTAATCCAGAGTCCTTGGCTAATGTGGTATGGCATAGATTAAATCCCACACTGCAGCTGGTGAGATTTGAATTCCATAAAAAATCAAATCTGAATATTTATAAATTATATAAATTATGTTTAACTAATGGTAACCACTTAGCTATTGTTGATTGTCATAAAAATCTATCTGGTTCATTAACATTCTTTAGAGAAGATCCTTACCCAGTCTGGCATCAATATGACTCCAGACATGCAGAAACATGATTGGCTTCCTTGGCCATTTCAGATGATAGTTGGCAGTCAATCAGTCCAATAAGGGATGGGCAACAAATGCCAACCTTGTCAGTGATGCCCACAGACTATGTAAAAATATATTTTAAAAAGATCATAGAAGCTAACTCTTTAGTCCCAGGTTCAATCAGCTTCATGCCAACTAGCAAGATTGTTTCTATTACCCTGTCTGCTAGATTATTCTCAACAGATTATTCTCCACTAAGAATATATTCCTAAAATGTCAATTCTAAATTTAATTTCAATCAGATATGTTTACACCTTTGGCCAAATTGCCTAATGATCTGACAGGACAATATAGGTTTATTACATCATTAACACATTCTGTCTTCATTATGATTTGTCATACTGCATTTTTTGAACCTCTCAAATCTTTTCTTTTACATCACATTATTTAAAGGCAAAATAGTATGAATAACGGATATTGTCACATTGTCCAGACATTTAAAGTGATGAGTTTGTCACTCACAGGCATGTCTCCTGAAGACCGTAAGACATAGAAGCAGTAGTAGGCCATTCAGCCCATCAAGTCTGCTCTGCCATCCAATGACATTTTGTCTGATTGGATAATCTTCAATTCCACTTTCCTGCTTTTCCCTTATAACCCTCAATTCCCTAACAGATTACCACAGAATCAGTACAGCGTGGAAAGCAGGCCATTCTGCCCATCAAATCCATATCGCCCCTCCAAACAGCATCCCACCTAAACCGCATTTCCCCTCCCCCACTCTATCCCTGTAACCTCATATTTCCCATTGCTAACCCACCTAACCTATACACCCCTGGATACTATGGGCAAGTTAGCATGGCCAATCACCTATCCTGTACATCTTTGGACTACGGGAGGAAACTGGCGCACCCAGAAGAAACCCACGCAGACACGGGGAGAATGTGCAAACTCCACCCAGACAGCCACTCAAGGCTGGATTCAAACCCGGGTTCCTGGTGCTGTGAGGCAGCAGTGCTAATCACTGAGCCACTATACTGCCTTGAATATATTTAACGACTCAGTGTTGACAGGCCTCTGTTGTAAAGCATTCCATTTGTTCACTACCCTCAGAAGAAATATCTCCTGATCTCCATCTTAAATGTGCAAAATCTGTGACTGTCTTCTCCAAGAGGAAACAATTTCCATATCTACCTTGTCTAGTCCCCTATAAATTTTGTAATTGTTTTAAAGAGTATTTACAACAGGCAGCACAGGTAAGATATATCAAAAAACCATAATGCATGCCAGTAAAAGTACATTTTTTGAGACTGGTGATGACACAAGAATTGATGGAGTGCCAAATAGTAAGAAAGACAGCCTTAGATTTAGGAAGACTTGGACATGCTTGTCAGATTAGTAGCAAATGGAATTCAATCTAGATAAGCATGAGGGGATGCACTTGGGCAAGATAAATAAAACAAGGAAATAATTCACAGAATTCATAGAATCCTTACAGTGTGGAAACAGGCCATTCAGTCCAACAATCCACACCAACTCTCTGAACAGCATCTAACCCAGACTCACCTCCCTACCCTATCCTTATAACACCACATTTCCCATGGCTAATCCACCTAACCTACACATCCCTGGATAATATGGGCAATTTAGCATGGCCAATCCATCTAACCTGCACATCTATGGACTAATAATGAAGAATGGTAAAAGTTGGGAAGCAACAAAAATCAAACGGATGCTGGTTGCATGTCCACTGATCACTTATGATAACTGGACAGGTTAATAAAGTGGTGAAGAAGGCATTTGGGAGATTGCTTTGATTAGCTGAGCCACATAATTTAAGAGCAGGGAGGCTATGGAGGAACTGTATAAAAATTTGGTTAGAATACAACTAGAGTACTATGTGAAGTTCTGGAATCCATATTATAGCAGGGTGTGATTGCAGTGGAGATGATGTAGAAGAGATTTACCAGAATGTTGTCCTGAGAGATTTAGTTACAATAAGAGATTGAGTAGACTGGGTCAGAGGAGACCAAGAAGATGGGGACAGGGAGGTGCATGCACACATGCTTGCATGGTGCATGATTGAGATGTACACAATTATGAAAGGCATAGACTGGCAACAACATTTCCACTTGGTGGGAGGATCAATGACTGGGAGCATACATTTGGTGGGGATGTGAGGAAATATTTTTGACTCAAAAGTGGCGGGAATCTGGAACTCACTACCTGTAAGGGTGCTAGAGACAGAGACCCACATAGCATTTAAGTAGTATTTAGATGTACACTTATGATGCCACGTCATACAGCGTTATGCATGTGATGCTGGCAATTGGGACTAGAGTAGTTAGATGGTTGCATTTGACAGACATTGACTCAAAAGACTCAAGGCGCATTTTCTATGCTGTAGACACAAATGATTATTTGCTCCTTAATTAGTTCTGCGATTTCTTTAAAATGTAATTATTGATATTTTTCAAAATTGTAATTCCTTTCTCTAAACAAAATAAAATGGATATCATATATTTGAACCTAGAGACTGAATAATTGATTACAGCGGTGAACAGTTAGAATACAATACAGTCCCATAGAAGTTTGTATATAGGTCAGGCTTTCAAATAGAATTACATTACAGTCCTTAAATGTATCGATGTGACTTACAGACTACTGTTCCTCCTTCAGTGCTTTTCTGAAGGTGCAGACTACTGTTGGGGTACACTTCCACCTTTATTACCAGCCTTTTAGTAAACTTTAAAATAGACCAATTTATTATTAAATTTCCCCAATTGCACATGCCTTGAAAAGCTCACTTGCTAACAAAATGTCTTCCTTCAGATAAATTGTATATTGATAAGATGTACAAAATTCAAAGTTCTTTCCACCTTTGCATCTAGGCATGACAAATAATCTACTATTTACCATGGGGGGGAATATCAATTGTACCCTGTGCCAGTGAGCAAAAAAAAACATTTCTACCAATGGTTTGATTCTACCAAGCAATGTCACTTAACAAGTCATAGTTTGTAATTCAATCAAATACTGTATGGGAGGAAAATCACTTGTATACTGAGTGAACATTTTTCCCACATGCAGGACACTTTGGAAATGCATCAATACCCAATTGTTGTGACATTGTAAATGGTGTAGATCATGTACAAATAAAAAAGGACAATTTTCAATTCAAATACAGAATATAGGTGTTAACTCTCCAGAAGTAATCATCTACCAGTCACTCTGATTTAAAGAGAGCACAGTTGCATGCTCACACTATGAGTAAGTGCAAACAAAGCTAATTCCTATGCTAAGTCTTGTGAAAATCAAGAAGTATCAAAATGTATAATACTTATCCATTACCTCTACATATTTTTGAGCCAGTGTGCTCTTTCATAATTGCTGCTCGATTCTGGCTGTACCTTTCAACCACATGGCATTTTTATTTCACTACACTACAACCAGTTTTTAGCCCTATATCAACATCTGAATTCCTCCTGCTTCTACATTTTCCATCAGCTCCAGCACAACTTATACTGACACAATCCTTGATATCGCTTTCAGCTTGCTGTATATTTCTTAAGTATTTATTTAGAAATAAATTTAAGAGAGGCAAGAAATTAAAGAATAAAACTAGCAAAAAGATTTGATGCTGCTACTAATACATTCCTTCACTGCATCTGCAAATAAACAGCAAGTGATATTACAAGCTTTGCAAAAACATTGTCCTGGTTATATGCGTCTTGCCACAAATAACGTATGAACATTTAACCAATACACTGCAGCAGATCTAAATTGTTTAAATAACAATAAATGACTAGCATTTAAATTGTTCTAATATTTCACGTAATACTTCTTTATGGTTGTTTGGATCTAATTTGTATTGTGATCGGTTTAAATTTGTTTCAACATAGCTGAGAGCAGTCCAGATACGATATGATTATTATCTTGACAATGGATCCCACTATCTATGGTAATTAGTGCCATTGAATTTCATTATGTAATTTGAGGAATAATATATAAAGCTGTAAACAAGTCACAAGAGTTTGAAGCTCCTCACCACATTCATTGGAAGAGAACATAAGAAAAAGTGTTCTGCAATATACAAGCCAGGCTGTTTGACTTAGCGTAAAATCAAGATACTGAGGCTGTTGGAAATCTGAAACAAACACAGAGAATGCTGGAGAAATTAATTATTATTCTGAAGAAGAGTCAAACTAGATTCAAAGTAGCTAACTCTGTTTCTCCCTCCTCAGAGCTGCTGAGTTTCTCTAGCTTTCTCAGAATTTGTTTGACTTGGCAATTAGTTAAGGGATACAAGACCAACAGGTGGCCATATTATCCTGGCTAGAAATGTGTTCCTGTTACCAAGGTTATCAAGGCTGAGAGAAAGAAAAAAATAACCATCTGGGTTCGCTGACCTACTAGGGATTGGGAAATCTGTTACATCAGACATTACATTCAGGCTGTTTGAGGCTGACATTGTGCAACAGCATCATGCTCTGCATTGGTCTGATAAAACAACAAACACTGCACTCATTATCCAGGAAGGAAATTTGTATCCCAAATACAGGTTATGTGAGAATTCAGTTTCACGTAAAGTTTTAAGAATCATGAACATATATGTGCATTACTGCAAAGAATTGCAAAAACATAACAGCATTTTGTTATTTTGTCACAGGGCAAACAATTATTTAAAGATCTATCACAAAATGCAATATACTTTGAATCCATTTAATTTTGCTCAACTAACCAAGTCCTGACTGAAGACTATCAGATAGTTATTTGACAAGTGGATGAGGACCAAAGCAACTTAGAGGCGAGTGAATTATATCCTTCTAATCAGAGTAATTATGGCATAGGAAGTAGCCAATCAGCCTATCAACCCCATCCTTGAGAAATCAAGTTGATCTCATTCCCCTGTTTCATCCCTGTCGCCCTGTATTTATTTTTCTGAAATGGCTATCCAATTTTCTTTTGATGTAATTGTCTCTGCTTCATCACCTTCATAGGTAATGAATTCCAAGTTATTACAACTTGGTGTGTGAAAAAAGTTCTTCCTCACATTCCCCTGCATTGCTTTCTCGGAACCTTAAATGTGTGTCCGCTATGTCTTGTATTATCAGCCTGGGACAATAGCTTTTTTTGGTTTACCTTATCTAAATGCATCAAAATCTTGTACAACTCTATCAGAACTTTCCTCAATTGCCTTTGTTCCAAGGAGAATATCCTGGAATCATTCAGGGAAACCCTCACATCACGGTGACCAGAACTAGTTGCAATATTCTAGTTGCAGCCAAATTAGGGTTTTAAAAAAATTCAGCACAGCTTCCCTACTTTTGTACTAAATGGCTTCATATGAATTCCAACATCCCAGATGTTTCAATTACTCTGTCAATATGTCCTGCCATCTTCAAAGATTTTTACACACAAACCCCCATATCCCTCCTTGCAAGGTCCTTAAAACTGTGCCGTATATCTCCATTCATTATCCCTTCAGCCTTCTCTGTATTAAATTTCACGTACCCGGTTCTGCCTTTTCTGCTAGCCTGTTTATTTCTATTGTAGTTGATTAGCATCAACTTCAAAGTTTTGACTTATCACTAACTTTGAAATTTTACTGTGTTCCAACATTCAAGTAAGTTATAGCCATCAAAAAAAGCATTGCCCTAGCAGAGACTTTTGGAGAACATGGATATCTACAAGCGAGTCCGCAGTCTCAGTCTGAAAACGAATCATTTTCTCTGAATTGCTGTTTTCTGCCCTTTCTGTTTGATTTCCTTAGTCCGTTTTTCTTATCTAAGCTGGCACTGACCATTCTATTCCATCAGCCTCAGTTTGGTCATCATTTATTTTGTCAAAACACTAGTTAAAATCCAATATCAACTGTATTCCTTTCATCAACCTTCTCCATTACTTCATTGAAAGTTAAATTAGATTAATCATATACAATCATATTTTCACAAATCTATCGTGGCTTTACTTAAACAATTCAAATCTCTCAGATGCCTGTTTTTTTTTCCCTCCAATTGGTTCTACAATCTTCCAACCAGTTCAGATATTAAACTGACCAGTCTGCAGCTATTTTTCCTGAGATGAGAGGTTAGGGGTGTAAAGTGAAAGGTTAGAGGTGGGTCAAATTTGCAACTTTCCAATTGTTTGAAACCTTCAAATCTTTCTTGAAAACAGGGGAAGATTATGGCAACCTCTTATTATTTCCATATCCAGGTCCCTTAGCAACCTGGGATCCAGTCTATTATCCAATTTATCCAATCTAAGAATAGACAGCCTTTCCAGTACACCTGCTAATCAAATTTCACCCCAATACTCTGCTTTGTGTTGTATTTTGTTAGCAGCCTCTTTGTCATTAAATGTGTTAAACCTGTAAATGTTAGGGTTCAGAGGGACTTGGATATATTCTTACAAGGAACACTGAAAATTAGCAAACAACAGGCTGGCTTTATTAAAATAGGATTGAAGTACAACAATAAACAAGTTGTGATTAAAATTTTAGAGTTTTGGTCATACCACATTTGGAATACGGTATGCAAATTTTAGACACTATATTTAAGAAAGAGTACATTTACATTTGAGAAAGTATAGCAAAAGAACTGGGACAAGTAGGGTGCCCTACAATAAATTAAGTCTGTGTTCTCTGGAATTTAGAAGACAGGTGATCTCATTAAATATACAGGATTCTAAAGGGGATGTGATTGTGTAGGTTGTGAATCTATAAAATGGGGGCATGATTTCAAAATCAGGGCAATAATTTGAGATTGAGTTTGATGGAGAGAATTCCTGCATGTCGAATGTTTTCAAGGTGAGACTAGCACATTGTTTTAATTATGTCTGGTGCTCCTGCTGGGCTCTTCCATAGCTCTTTGAATGAGCATTTGTCCTCTGGTTTGATACTGGTAGAGTGAAGGATGTGCCAGACCAATGGGTTGCAGATTGTGGTTGAATGCAATTATGTTACTGATAGTTACAGCATCTCATGCACAACTAGTTTCGAGTGGCTAGATCTGTTGTGAGTCTATCTCATGTTTTATGATCACTATTCATGGGATTAATATTTAATTCCAGCTACCATTGTGCAATTTAAATTCATAGTTCTGGAACATTAGTCCATGTCTTAGAATGATCAGTTCGGCAAGATTACAACTATGTGAGAATCCTGTTGTTTCTGTAACTCCTTAATTGTTTTTCTTTTGATAATTCCAGTGCACATGCCAAAAGGAGGAACACTCACTTTTAAGTGCTTTTTACCATGCAACAAGTTCTAAATATTAAAAAAAACTAACAGAAACTCCAGTTCAAATGTGGTCTGTTGCTAGGATTCCATTCATGTTTGCACAAATGTAGGAACATAATTTTATGGAAAGCCTTTGTATAGGTTTGATTATGCAGAAAACAACACCATAAAGTTAACACCCACATAAAACCAATCATATTTTAGAGGGAGGAAGAGAGCTTCTTCAAGGAAGGCATCCTTGCAAGAGGATTCGCAGTAGGTTAAAATCTTCTAGCGTGGCTGAAGAGCTTCTGGGACTCCGTGACTCCCTTGTCAGGTCCACACCCCCCACCAACCCAACCTCCACTCCCGGTACCTTCCCCTGCAACTGCAAGAAATGCAAACATTGTCGCAAATGCTGCATTTCTTGGAGCTGCAGCTGTTTGTGGAAGAAAGTTCCAAACATCTACCAATCTTTATGTGCAGAAATGCTTTCTAACATCTTTCCTGAAAGGCCTGGCCCCAAACTTCAATCTAAGTTCCTTAGTTCTAGAATATCTAATCAGTGGAAATGGGTTATCTTTTCTTGTTAATATCGTGAAGACTTTGATCAGATCACCTTTTAAACTTCTAAATTCCTGAGAAAACAGGCCTAACTTTTTTAGATTAGATTAGAATAAATTAGATTACTTAGTGTGGAAACAGGCCCTTTGGCCCAACAAGTCCACACCGACCCGTCGAAGCGCAACCCACCCATACCCCTACATATACCCCTTCACCTAACCTTTGTTATCTGTATAATCTCTCCTCATAACCTAACCCCTGAAGTACAAGTATCATTCTTATAAACCTTCATTTACTAACTGAAGAAGGGCTTATGCCCGAAACGTCGATTTTCCTGTTCCCTGGATGCTGCCTGACCTGCTGCACTGTTCCAGCAACACATTTTCAGCTACATTTACTAACTCCAAGGTCAATATATTCTTCCTCAGGTGTGGTGCCCAGATCTGCTCACGGTACTCCAAATAGGCTCTAATCAGGGTTTTGTCTAACTGCAACATAACTTCTGCATTCAAATAAAGATTGAACTTCTAGCTATTTTTTAATCAATCTGCTCAGAGATGTTATTACACACCCCTGGAGCAGGTGGGACTTAAACCTGGGTCTCCTGATCCAGAGGCAGGAACAGAATAGGCACTTTACAACCTCCAGACTTAATGAGTTTGACACCTTCAAATTGTGAACCCACTCGCATTCCTTTCCTTTGTTTAAGCTTTACTTGTTACATCCTCTATTGCCATGTCCTCTCTCCCCTTCCCTCACCCAGTGGGACTGTCTGTTCTTTCTAGCCTGGTAGTTAGTCACACTGTTGTTCTGCCATTCTCACTTTCCAATCACTTAATCTGAACTGTCAATATCCATCCTCACCCAGTACTCCACCCTCCCAACATCTCCCACCACCAGCATCAATCCTCTGCAATTATTGCATAAATGCTGCCCCCTCCATACTTCACTTCAGCTCTGATGAAGAGCCATGTAGACTCAAAATGCTAGCTTGCTTACTCTCCATGAATGCTGCCTGACCCACTGTGACCTCCAACATTTCTTGTTTTCAAAGCAAGGCACTTATGTTTAAATCATTGGATAGGTCTCAGCTGAAGTGTCATGCTCAATTTTGGACCCAGATGTTAAAGTAGCTGAATCATGATGGTCATGAAGAAAGACCAAGAGAACATGATTGCTCTGATAGCTCTTACAAAGTGTCAGCATGTGCTTAATGGGCCAAATGGTCTCTCTTTGTGCTGTACAATTTCTAAGCACCTTGATATTAATGGAGAGCTGGCAAAGACCTGGCTATTGCAATGTATAGCAGTGAATATAACAAATATTAAAGAAAGAGAATATTGGATAACTAAAGCTCATTTATTTCAAAATCTGTATCCAAGTCTGGTGATTCCAATGAAAAGCAACAATGGAGGACAATGTACTAAAACCCTGAGAATTTATTTGCTGTTCTAAATTTTCCTGTGTCTGAATCACAGAGAGCAGATAATTTTCTGATTGCAATTTTTTCCACTAATTTGAACAGGAAAGTATTGACCAATAAAAGAGAAAGGTAAAGTCACCGTAATCTTGCTAGTGCTGCTCTCTCATCCGAAACAGCCAGCAGGTGGTGGCTTAATCAAGGGTCACCATGCCTCAGGCAAGGGGAGAAGTTGAGGAGGAGGGTCCTTCTGGTAACCTCAGTCGATGCGGGAATTGAAATCATGCTGTTGACATCACTGCATTGCAAACTAACTATACAGCAAATGGAGCTAACTCATCCCCAACCTGCCCTACAATACAATACTCTTGAGACCAAACAATCCTACTGGTAGCAACTTAAATAGGTTAGAGCAGAAAAAGAAAAACACTGTTTGCTTTGATGTTGAATAGCGATGGTTCTGTTGTAGGAATTATGCCAACCAAGATGGCACTATTTTGGTACCAAGGATGGTCTTCTGGGAAATGTACAAACACTAGCTGCAAGGATGAAAGCTAGTCGCATGGTAGGCGCAGTCACCAAGATCCTTTGCAATTGACTGCAAGAAAGAAGATTGTTTAATATCATAAGGAAGGCAAAACTCAATTCCTTCATTTTAGGAGACATTCCCATGGAACCTTCAGACCAATCAAACACAGTCTAAGCTAGGCCCTGATGCACTTCTGGGAGATGCCATAACAAGCTTTGTCAATCAGCAAGACACTTTTGCATTGGCATTTTCAGTGTCCAAAACACTTTTGCATCATTGGAAACTTTTTGCACATCTGCTCTTTACTGCTGGATATATGATGCAGTTGTAATATGGTGGATAGCATCCCTGCTCTTGAGCCCGAAACTGTGTCAAGTGCTGCTCCAGTGCTTGATGTTTTCTTGACTGGGAGTTCCAGGTGGGGGCAGGTGGTGATGGCTGGAAAGCCAGTGTAGATCAGATTAGTGTCAACACAGTGTTTGATTGGCATTCCGGCTGGATTTAGGACCAGCTGTCTTGCCTACTCATGTTGGATATTGTCATGCTACGGGACAGTAAGATAAAATGAAGATAAAGTAGTCTAGACTGAAATCTAATATTTAAAATAAATTGAGGAATCAATTTTAAAAGGTTAAGCTTTCTCAATTTCTCCAAATATGTAAAGTAATTCAGGTTTTTGATAGTATTTTAAATGGGCAGTTTTACTCACTTATATATAGATTCTGCATAATTCTTTCATTTCATAGTTTTTATAGAATTGTTTACAAATGTTGTTTACTAAAGAAATGTAAAATGGAAGAATTTGCATACTCTTCTCATGATGCAGGCATTGCTTAAAAGAGCAGTATTTATTTTTCATCTTTCTACAAAGCGAAATTCAGAAAACTGTTGCAATTCATGTTAATGATTAAAGCTGGATGGATGAAGGCAGTTGAAATAAATTGAACTAAGAAGTTCAGAATTTGAGATCAGGAAATCTAGGAAAAAAAATGTTTGTTCATCCAAGACATGTTCAAATCCTGGCTCGTCAAATATGATGTCACGATCTAAGATCAGCCAACAGTGACGTGGCTGTAATTCCAAGGTTTCTGAGAAATGTTGTTTATCCTTAGAAGTTTGTATAAGTAAACTTCTCAACAATAGTATCTAAAAGGCGTTGAATAATGGATGTTCTAATGTAGAGAAAAAAAGAGTCACCAAGGATAGGTATATGCAAGCACATGTACTGGCAATTTGTGTCAATGGGTGGTAGATATATGGGACTAACTTGATCTCAATATGGTCAAAAATTCATGTTTAAAATGTGGAATATAGAATGCACTCTCTATTCAGCGGATGATTTATTGAGATGTGATGATACCAAAATGACTAGCAGTGATGACGATGATCATGATGACAAAGACAAGAAGAATTTCTACGATAATGTTATATGAGCAGGCGACTGGGATTAGATTAGATTTTATTGTCACAAGTACAGAAGTACCGTGAAAAAAGTAGTCGCCACTCTCCAATGCCATTTTACAATACCATAGTTAGAAATAAAACAAGAGCAGAAACTAAAGAAATAGAATTAAAGAAATTAAGGAAACAAAGGAAAAGGAAACAAAAAAATGTCCAGATCACCCTCACCACCACTGCCGTGAGTCTTGAGTTGGGATGAGTTCTTCAGTGATTCAAATAGTGATCAGAGTGAATTTTAAGGAGAATACAGATCAGAATATTCTAAAAAGAATAATTGTTCGATAATTAACATGCAATTTTTGACTTTTTAACTATTGTAACAATTTTTTTTAAATTTTATTTAGGCGCAATCAGACACTTTTTAATTCATTGAAACATTATTCTTGTCTCTTTTGCCTAAAAAAACACTCACAAGTTTGACTTTTACATAAGCATGTATGGTATTGGATTTGAATAACCTTTTTTTAGTAAATGCTTAACTCTTTCATTAGAAGGGCAGCACACTAACATTCAGTACAGCTAAATAATAATGAATGACACCTCTTAGTTCACTGTGAAGTCTGCTTGCTATACATGCATGAGCACTGAATGTGTTTCTGGCATCACTCTGCAGGACAATGCAAAAATCAGAAAAGATTGGCAATAGGGCATCCATACTCCTTTCTGGCTGCTTATCATTGTATGTTAAATTGGGAACAGATTGTGCACCGAACATAATGGCAGTAGTACTACGCAAGTAGATGAAAAAATGACCTGGGAAACTACACCTTGTTTTTGCTACAAATCAGATATTTTATGTATCATCATAATACATAGGCACATATCATACTATCAGTAAGAAACAGTAGTGCTTAATGGCAGAAAGGAAACTAGTGTTGCACGTGGTGTTGAGACTTTTAAAGATGAAACAGCCGCTAGGTTATCCTTGTAGCACACCTTGTAGAGCACAGTAAACTGCTGTCAACAAGACCATGCATGACTGCAATCAAATTACAAAATAGTAAGGAAACAGGCATTTGAACTCTTTGCCAGCTAAATATCAAGTAACTCAACCATGAAAGAATTACATGGCTGTACATTCCAATTTGTTTTTGCCATGCTGTTTGCATTTTGATCAATGGCACCAATTTTGTTTGAACTTGGAGAATTCTATGACTCTATAACAATATAGTATAGATTAATACATTCACTACATTACATTTCTTCGTCAGAGTTAAAAACAATCCCTGGTGTCTAATTAAGTAAAGAAATAATGATTCAGCATGGTATAAGATCCAACCATTATCAAGCAGGTGGACATCAATTCCATTGGCATACACATATGTTTTCTAAACAAACTTTTTAAATACCTGGCATTTATCCACTCTGCTATCACATTACTTTTTCAAGCCACAACTAAAGACGAGGAAAAATGAATGTTCAATGTGGCAAATGCTCGAGAGACATGTTTTATTTGCCTGAAGTAGAAACATATATATTTTGAATGATAGTGTATATTGGAACATGTGCTGAATAACATTTTTCATGAAATTCCAAAGATTTAGGCTGTTAAAACATTCAAATCTACAGCAAGATCATTGTTATTGTCACTTCTAGCTTATTTAGCCTGATTTAGGGCAATTAAAAGACGGTTTTCAATTGCTGATCTGGCCAGGAGTTTAGATAATAAAAAGTTTCAGGATGGTAAAGCTTTTAAACTACAGAACAATTACCTTATTTCTCAAAAAGGGAACCACTTGGTGCTTCTACATATACAAAAGCAATAACCAGTAGCCACATTTTGATTGCAGGCCAGAGTAGGTGTTAAGAGTACAATTCTCAGTATAAATCAGATGTGGTACTTCATTTTTTTAAAAAACTCAGAACATTTAAATAATTTCCCAAACTATGCTGAATTTTAAATGACTTCAAGAATGAAGTAAAGAAGTCATATGCCTGGAATTCCTATTTTGTCTGTTTTGCTTGGAATCTGGATTTAAAAACAAATCTACGTCAACCATGTAACCACAATCAATTATTGTAAGGAGCTATCTGGTTCACAAATGACAGTGAGAGAAGTAAATTTGACATTGTTACCTGGTCTGGTCTACCTGTGACTCCAGATCCACAACAATGTGGTTATGGATCATGTGCCCTCTGAAATTGCCCTAGCAAGCCACTCAGTTCAAGGAGAAATTAGGAATAGGTAATAAATTTGGATGCAGATAGTGATGTCCAGATCCAATGAACAAATAAAAGAAAATTGCTGACTTTTATCAAGATATCTATTATATAAAGCAAACATTTACCTACACAATATAAAAACATACAGGCATAAGAAATAGGAGCATGATTATGCAACTCAGCCCCTCATGCCTGTCTGTAATTCAACAAAATCATGGCTAAACTGGCCCAGGTCTCAACTTCTCTTTCCTGCCAGTTCATCATAACTCTCAACTCTCTGATATTTCAAATCTATTGAAATAGTTTCAGTGATCTAACCTCCACAACTCTCTGGGTAGAGAATTCCAGATATTGACTAACTTCATGGAAAACATCTTAGTTATAAACAAGCATCCCTTTATTCTGCAACTATGCCTTTCAGTTTGAGATGCCCCACTAGTGGAAACATCTTTTCAACATCTACCCTGTCAAGCCTCCTCAGACTGTTGCACTTTTCAATAAGGTCACCCCTCATTCTTTTAAATTCTGACCTGAATAAGGCCTAATCTGTTTAGCTGTTCTTGATCAGTCAACCACTTCATCCTAGGAATCAACTTACTGAACCTCTTCGAATAGCCTCCAATGCCAGTACATAATTTCTTAAATATGTGGAATAAAACTGTACACAGTACTGCAGGAGAGTCTTCACCAACGCCCTGTACAGTTGTAATAAGATTTCCCTATGTTTAAACTTTGATCCCTTAGCAATAGAGGCCAAAATTCCATTTGCCTACTTAATTGCCTGCTACACCTGCATGCAAACTTGGTGTTTAATGCACAAGAACACCCAGAACTTCCTGCATTGCACTTTTTTTGGAATCACTGTCAAGTTAAATAGCCTGCATTTTAGTTCCTCCTACCAAAGTGTATGACACGCACTTTCCTATATTAATGTCCATCTGCCAAGTTTTTGCCCACTATCACAAATATCTATAGCCCCTTGCAGATTCATTATGTCCTCATCACAACATACTTTTGTGTTGTCAGCAAATTTGGTTACATTGCAATCTGCCCCTTTTTCCAAGTTAATAATAAAAGGTAGTAAATACTTGCTGTTCCAGACTGAGCCTTGTGACACCCCACTAATTACATCTTTCCAACTTGAAAAAGACACATTAATCCTGATTCACTATGTGTGTTAACAAATCCTCAATCAAACTAATATTTCCCCAAATAATGAATGCTTATCTTTTGCAATAACCTTTTATGTTCCTTATGTTTTTTGAAAATCCAAATATACTATGTGTACTGATTACCCTTTATCAATTTGTTATATCCTCAAATAATTCTAGAAAATTTGTCAAACATGATTTCCCTTTCACAAAATCACAGTGAATCTATGACTGTGTTAAGCTTTTCTAATAGTCTTCCTATTTCTTCTTTAATAATGGACTCAGATCTCAAACTCGTGTCCTCAACTTAAATAAGGGCAAGTACAGAGCGATGAAGGAAGAATTGTCCCAATGACTAATGGGAGACTAACTGACTTATAGATTCCTGCTTTCTGTCTCCTTCCCTTCTTGAACAGGGACATCATATCAACAGTTTTCCAATTCAGTGACATTTGGAATACTTTGATCAATGCGTTGAACACCACTTTCTTTAAAATTCTTGCACATTTGAGTGACCTGTCCGCCTTTATGTCCTTAATTTGTTAAATATTCGGTCTCTTATAATGCAGACTGCTACAAGGTACTTCATCCTATTAGTACCTGGTTCATCAGTAAGCTTTGGAACGTGCATAGACACACAGTTACACAGCACGGAGACTGACCCTTTGGGCCAAGCAATCCATGCTGAACATACAGTAATCCCAAACTGAACTAGCTCGACCTGTCTACTCTTGGTCCATATACTTCCAAATCTTTCCTATTCATGTATCTAACCAAATGTCTTTTAAATGATGTAATTGTACCTGCATCCACCACTTTCTCAGGAAGTTCATTCCACACATGAACCATGCTCTTTAAAAAAATTTGTAAATCTCTCCTCTCACTTTAAAATGTACCCCCTAGTCTTGAAATCCCCCATCCTAGGGAGAAGACAACCACCATTAGCTCTATCTATATGTCTCATTATTTTACAAACTCTATCAGTGTTCTCCAACATGAAGACTGATACAAAATGTTGGTTAAAATTATCCACCATTTCCCTGTTCCACATTATTAATTCACCGGTTGCATCCTCCAAGGGTCTCACACTTATTTTAATTACTCTCTTTTTATATGCCCATGGAAGCTGGCGCTGCCAGTTTTTATATTTCTTGCCAATTCAATTTTCTCCCTCTTTACTAGCGTTTCAGTCCTGTGCTGTTGGTTCCTACAAAAATTCCTAACCCTCTGGCCTACCTCTAGCTTTCACCACTTAGTATGTCTTAGTTTGTGACTTTACTGCCTTTGTTATACCACAGGTGGTATATCCTTCTTGAATCCTCCTTTTTAATTGGAATAAATTTTTACCTAGGGTTATGAAACACCCACTTAATGTTTTCCACTGCTCATCAACTGATTTTCATAGCCTGCTTTAAACAATTATTTCTTCATAGCTCTGTATTTGCCCTTATTTAAGTTGAGGGCACTAATTTGAGATCTAAGTTGCCCTCCCTCAAATTAAATTTGAAATTCTACCATAATGTGCTCACCCCTCCCTGAAGGATCCTTAAATATGAGAGTTCTTATTAATCGTACCTCATTGCACATTATGAGATCGAAAATAACCTGTTCCTGAGTAGATTCTACAACATACTGCTCTAAGAAACAATCCCACCCTAATGCACTCTATAAATTTGAGTTCTATGTTACCCTTGCACATCTGATTTGTCCAGTGAACACACAGATTAAAACCACCAATGACAATTGTAGTGCCCTTCTTATGTTTATATTTTCTGATTTATATTTTATCCTACAGTGAGGCAACCTTTCGGGATGGCAGAATGTTTCAAGACCTAAAAATGGCCACTTTATTTGATTGTTTCACTCACTTCTGTGAAATTCAAACAGGAAATCAATGTGGAATTCAGGACTTACGTTTATAGAAACAACTTATACAGTATCCAGTAAGTGTTAGACTACATCTTACAATAATTCATAACTAGTTAAATACTTTCAAATGCAGTCATAGTAGTTTTGTAAACAAAGTCAGCAGCCTACTGTACATAGGGTCCAATAAGCCACAACTGAGAATAATTCAATTCTGAAGAAGGGCCCCAGACTTGAAACATAACTCTGATTTCTCTCCACAAATTCTAGCAGAACTGATTAGTTTCTCCAACAATTTTTATTTTTGTTTGAGACTTCCAGCATCTGTAGTTCTTTGTTTTATTATATAACTTACATTACATAACTGAGAATAATAGATTGATCAGTTGGCTGAGACAACAGTACTGGTAAGAAGATAACCTTACTCTTTTCAACAAATATGGAAAAACACCTGGGTGTTATATGGACTAAACCATGGAGATTTTTTTCCCTCTGGTCGAGACTATCTTCTCCAAGTTACAAAATACAACTAAAATATTGAGGATAAACAAGTCTCCCAAAAAGTTTCCCAGAGAATGCAGTCTCATTCATAAGCTGAAATGAAGAAATCAATATAAATATTACAATAATTTAATTCATCTCCCTGAAATTAAGCCCACCTTACTCTTTCCTCTTGATTTTTTTTAACATTTGCAGACACTAAAAATCAAAAGTCAATGATAGGAGTGGCATGCCTCACCAAAATGGAAATGAATATCCATCATCATAAAGATCTCGAAAGGTGCAGGAATAAACTTACAGATTTAGCATAATTAAGAAACTGACAAAGTGACTGAACTTAGTACAGTTATCCATGGCTTTAGGCATCTTCTCAAATAAATCTTTATCAGATATCATTTATTCCATCACCAATGGAATATGTTAACCAAGATGCAGACTACACTGTGATAAGATTGATCTAAGTAGACCACTATCAAGATTCTTTATTTACAGTAAGTGCATACTAAAAGCAATCCACAAAGAATAAACTTTGATTTTAAAAACTTGAACACAGCACAAAAGTACTTCAGCACATTATCTAATTTACATTATTCTAAATGATGGACGTATGTGTCCCCATTTTAAGTAATTCTGTTCATTCAATTAATGGTACCTCTGTGCGTTTAATATCTGGAGTTCTGCTTCAAAGATGTTTCATGTCATGCCTGATGTATGGTCTTGGGACCTACTCACTGCCATTTTGCAGTAGGACGTCTTACTCCCTGAGACTTCCAATCCCTATTCCTCTCAGTCACTTGACAACCCTCCAGTTCACGACCTCTCCTACTATCAGTTGTTGCCAATCCCTCTTTTTGTCACTTCTCCAGCTTGTGGCTCTGCAAGTCAAAGTTACTGTTTTTGAGTCCTGTTGCTCATTTTTAGAGTTCCCTATCACAACAAAAGAAACGGAAGTGGCATATAGGAGAGGTAGGGAGGAGGAAAAATAACAACTGGGATGGCTGGGAAGACGGAGAGGTTACCAGTGAGATGATCAGCGAGCAAGGTATGTGGTTGAACACAACAGAAATTGTGACTTTGAGTCATTTTACACACCATAATTTTGGGTATAAAATTTCCACCCAATGCAGAATTTAAAAAAAAAGTTTTTCACAAAAAGAAAGTGTTTGTACAATCGAACTACCTTAAATTTATTGTAATCTTTTAAAGATGACAGAGCTAAGTTAGTAAGCCAAGTTTGGTATAGGAAGTATAAGAGACAATTCAGGAGAAATTTGTCCCAATGTTTTGGCATAAAACTAGTATAAATCCATGACCCAAGATTTTCCTCAGCAAAAAAAATGGTCTAATTCTGCTCTTATATTTTTGCTGAATCAATACAGATTTGCTGAAACTTTTCTTTCCCCCAGTAGACTCAGGACTCTTCTACAAAGAGTGACCTACCTTTAGGGGAACAGCATGTGGAAACTCACTAGGATAATCTTGCAAATGGCACTTGAGACCTGTGTGTTAATGATTATGATTTACCATTGTGCAATACAGCAAGAGTAGAGCTGGGTACTTCTAAATTGACAAATACCCCCTACAATCATGGCTTATTCCTAATGTACAATGCTTCAAAAAAATGTTTAAAAAAGCAAAACACTGCTCTATGTGTTCCTCCCCTAACTCGTATTAACCAACACAAGGCTACAGCTGTGCTAATAATTATAACTGCATCCATCAGAAATAATGAAAAGACTTACCACATGCTGAGGGATGTGGAAATTACTGTACAATTTCATGTGCCAGACCATTCCCAATCATTGACAGTTGCCCACAAGCGCATCTCCAAGTGAAAGTCTACCATTAATGGACTTCCTACCCTACTGTATGCATACCTTAATAACAGTATTTTTCAATTCCTAGTCTCTAAGGGACAGTAACTTCTCAAAGAATTTTACAAAAGCATTTCTGATGTGTTTACTAATCCATCAATCTCAGTGGCATCTCAACAGCCTATCTTAATGAAAATAAAATACCGAACACAGTACTCAAAAAAAAATGCTGCCCAAATGCTTTAGCTAAATTGTGGACAATTATACCAGTAGCAACCTACAGCTGTGCCTAAGCATCCGTTTCACTGCACGCTGTCAGCCAGGTTTTGATTCCACATTTAATGACTTGTCAAATGCTTGACAGCAACACCTTTCTTTTTGACAATCTTCTTGATATTATTTTCCACCAAAACTCAAGTACAACTATAAAAATGAAAATGCTTTGATTGTTAATATGTTTGAAAAGATGCCAAAAAACAAAACCATTAGACTGGTACACAGAAATTTGAGATTATATCTCACCAACATTACCCTGAGCTATTTTATTGAGACAGGTTTTTCACACATCTAATAATTAAGTTGTTTAAATCAGATATCCTCCTAATTAATTGTTTGTTGCAACAGAGATTTTTTTCAAAATAGTTATTAAAAGTTTCAAAGCTATTACAAAGGAGAACATTTTCACTTATCACAGCTTTTGTTTTGTTTTCCACTTACAAGAAACTTGTATAAAACAATGAACTGTGGATGTAGGAGATCTGAAATAAACACAAACAGAAATTGCTGGAGAAATTCAGCAGGTCTGGCAACATCTGTGGAGAGAAAACAAATTTAACATTTTGAATCCAGTGACGACTCTTCAGAATGAGAAATAGCTTGGGAAAGGTGAATTTATATTATGATGCAGGAGTTGGGGGAGAATGAGGGAACACATTGGTGGAGAAGGCGGGACGAGAGATAGAGAGAAGAAAGGGTAGGCAGACGAAGGGATTATTGATCATAAACCAGGGAAAAATAGAAGCAAGATAAATAATAATGGGGACTATAATAGTTGAAAAAAGGTTGGCTGCTGAAAGCAACCCATTTCATGGCAGGATCTTTTACTGTGGAGAAAGAAACGAAGGCTCGAGAACTTGATGAAATAAATATTGATGTTTTGAAACAGTTCACACTGCAGAAGAGGAAGTGCTGGAGGTCTTAGAAAACAAAGGTGGATAAATCTCTGGAACCTGATCAAATGTATCCCAGAATGTTGTGGATAATTAGAGAAGAAATTGTGGGTGCCCTATCAGAAATATTTGTATCATCTATAACTACGGGTGAGGTGCTGGAGGACTGGAGGATAGCTAGTGTTGTGCCTTTATTTAAGAAAGGCTTTAAGGAGAAGCCTGCGAACTATAGACCTGAGAGCCTGACAACAATAGTGGGTAAGTTGTTAAAGGTGATTCTGATAGAATTTACATGTATTTGAGAAGCAAGGACTGATTAGTGATAGTCAGCATAGTTTTGTGCGAGGGAAATCTTGTCGCACAAACTTCATTGAGCTTTTTGAGGAAGCAACCAAAAAAATGGATGAGGACAGAGTAGTAGAGGTTGTTTGCATCAACTTGAGTAAAACCTTTCACAAGGTTCCACATGGTAGACTAATTAGTAAAGTTAGATCACATGGGATTCAGAGTGAGCTTGCCAATTGGATATAAATTGGCTTAACAGTAGGAAACAGAGGGTGGTGGTGGAGGGTTGACTTTGGACTAGAGGCTTTTGACCAGTGGTGTTCCACAGTAATCAGTTGTGGGTCCACTTTTGTTTGTCATTTTTATAAATAATTTGGATGAGCATATAGGAAGCATAGTTAGTAAGTTTGTGAATGACACCAAAATTGGTGATATGGTGGACAGTGAAGAAGATTATCTAAGATTAAAAAGAAATGTTGATCAATTGAGGGTTGAGAAACGGCAGATGGAATTGAATTTGGATAAATGTGAAGTATTGCATTTTATTAAAACAAACAAGAACAGGACTTACACAGTTAATGATAGGGCTCTGGTAGTGTTGTGGTACAGAGAGACCTAGGGGTTTAGGAACATAATTCTTTGAAATTTGCGTTACAGGTAGACAGGGTGGTTAACAAGGTATTTAACATGCTTGCCTTCATTGCTCACACTTTGGAGTATAGGAGTTGGGACGTCCTGTTGAGGTGGTACAAGATGTTGGTGAGGCCTCTTCTGGAGTACTATGTGCAGTTCTAGTCATCTTGCTATAGGAAGGATACTATTAAATTGGAGTGGATTCAGAAAACATTTACCAGGATGTTGCCGGGATTGGAGGCTTTGATTTATAAAAATAAGGTTGGATAGGCTGGGACTTTTTTCACTGAAGCATAGGAGGTTGAGAGGTGACCTTCCAGAGATTTATAAAATCATGAGAGGAATAGATAAGATGAATAGCAAGGGTCTTTTCCCTGGGGTGGGGAGTTGAAAATTAGGGGGCATATCTTTAAGGTGAGAGACGAAAGCTTTAAAAAGGACATAAGCAGCAACTTTTTTTTTTTTACACAGAGAGTAGTTTATGTATGGAATGAACTGCCAGAGAAAGTGGTGGATGCAGGTACATTTACACATTTAAGTGACATTTGGATAAGTTCCTAAATAGGAAAGGTTTGGAAAGAAATGGGTCAAACACAGGCATTTGGGACGAGTTTAGTCTGGGAATATGGTCGACATGGACCAAAGGGTTGTAAAGGTAGGTAATAGACAAGGAAGGAAGGAGGCATTCATACACCGGAATTGTTAAATTCATATCTTACAGCTTTCAGGACTCAAAATCAATTTTTAAGAAATCACTCCCTCTTTCTCGCTCTCTCCCACCTCCTCTCTCCTGCCCACCACCTCGACCTGTCATTCAGACTCTAACCAACTTTTCCTAGCTACTTCAAGTTCTGATGTACAGTCACTGGATTCAAAACATTAATTTGTTTTTTTCTTCAAACATATTGCCAGGCCTGCTGGGTTCCTCCAGTAATTCCTGTTTTTGTTTGTATAAGAAACTTCTCTTGTCTTAAAAATAAAAATCTAAGGCAGTATAATTGTTCCAGTTCAACATCATTTTCTCACTTGTGTGTGATTGCAAAACTTGTGTTCAATGCCAGGCTTTTACCTAAAGGTGGGACAAGATCACCATCATTTCAGGAAAAAAGAAACACAATCATGTTGCAATTACAATACATCATGACCTGGTAATCATGACTACACATTTTCCAAATCTATGCTTTCTTAAACTGCAGCATCTTTATAAAAATAGCCTGTTGTTTTAATGGGATGGAAACAAGACTTCAGAACAAGGACAATGGCTGAAATCATAAATATCAACAAATTCACACAAAACTGGGCACAGAAACCATCACAAATAAGTCAAATAGAATCAAATGTTGTTTATTTGGATTCAAATTCACCTTCAAAAGATGTTAGGTTAAATGGCTCTTTGAAAAGAGATTAGTTTTTTAATCTTTATAGTTGATTCCTTTGCTAATTTACATTCCATACTAACAGCTATTACTCAAGTTATTTTTACTTTATAAAGTGGAGGTGGCATATCCAAAAATCAACTATTAGATACAATTCTACCACACGATTTTTGTTAGGATATTTGTTCATTGGTATTTGGCTTGTAGTTGGCTGTTCTGCAATTTGTAGATGATATCGCTTTACAAAATATAATTGCCTTAATCAAATATTTCCAGGCTAGATACAAACAGAGACAAAAAATTGCAAAGCTGTATTTGATTTCAACTCACTGTCCCTCTGAAGCATTGATTTAGTGGTGTGGTCATTGGTTCCCTGGTCTTGTTCATAGGACAAAGTAATTTGTTTGATTTATATACACATTAGTATCACAAAGATGTCCTCATCAAAGCTTTCCTTTTATGCATAACAAAAAAAAACAAATTTCCAAGCAGTTTGAGAAACTCTTCTATGAGCACTGTTGGTAGGTGATACCATAGTCATTCTGTATAATTTTGTTTAAGTAATGGAGAATCGTAGGGCCTAGCCTGTCTTGAGTATACATTTTCTCAACAGTTTATTCTTTACTGAAATAGCCATCTTTGGGCTGATGGTTGGAAAGTGGACTCTGACTGGTCGTGGCATTACCATGGAGAATGTACCAGAATGTACCAGTTAATGATGGCTGACAGTTAACTATCAAGATTTGTTTACATTTTAAACAAAGCAGGTTTATCTTGATTGGTCAAGGCATTGCTCAGGGCAATGCTCTAAGCAAAAGAGTTGACCTGTCTTGTTGAAAATGTAAATAAAGTTTGGAAATGTCACATTTACTGGCTCATTCTTTGGAAACATCTTTACCAGAATTCACTTGCCAAGCAAAAAAAGTACTGTCCTCTCTTGCAATATAAATGTAGTTCTCCCTTTATTCTGGTATCTCCTCCAAATTGTCCAATGAATGAAAGATAAAGAGCTTCAACAATATGTGTCTTTTGCAGCAATACTCAAATAATAGCATTTCCTTCCTAAGTACATACATTTCTTCCATATAATAGTGAATGTTGCCTTGCATTTGCCCATCAGTCATACATTATTGGTGGCAGGCAAAGAAATTGATGGGCTTGCTAATGAGCATATGTTAGCATGTTTAATTGATAGTTTACTCAAGTATGGAAATATGAAGTATAGGATAGTTCTTAATAGTTACTGCACTACTTTTACAATGTAAAATTATTCTATGAATGTTCATCTTCTGAAGCTCAATTTAAAGCAGGCACTTGTGGCATGGTGGGTCACTGGTTAGCACTGCTGCCTCAAAACGCCAGGGACCTGGGTTTGATTTCAGGCATCTGTTTGTGTGGAATTTTCCCCGTGTCTGTGTCGGTTTCCTCTAGGCGCTCTGGCTTCCACCCACAGTCAAAGATTTGCAAGCTAGCTGGATTAGCCATGGGAAAAAACAGGGATAAAGTAGGGTGGAGGTGGGTCTGGATGGGATACTCTTCGGAGGGTTGGTGTGGACTCAATGGGCCAAATGGCCATACCGTAGGGATTCAATGATTCTATCAACTGGAAATTCAGCAGAGGATTGGTTTTCTATTGATAGATTTTTTTCTCATTGAGCTAAAGCTAGCTAGATAATTATATTTATTTCATGATTGCCTTCACTTTTAAGAATAGCAATGTGTTTTACACAGTGAATTGTTCCAAGATGGTTCAAAAAAACAATTTGCAAACAAACACAGTTAGAGGCTAAACCATGTAGGGGATTTTAAGACAAATGTTTGCAGAGATAAGTCTCGAGAAGTATTTTGAAAGAGGAAAGAAAGGCAGAGAGGTGAGGGAAGAATTCAATAGCTTGTGGCCTCAGCAGCTAAAAAATATAGCCAAAATGATACAGTAACTAAAACTGGGGAAGTTTGAGATGCCAGAGTTGGGAAAATGCAGATATTCAATTGAATTTTGGGCTAGAAGAGATTATAGATTTGAAATACAGTGAGATTACAGTGATGTTAAAATTTAAGCAAAATGAAATTACCATTTTTCTCTTGAAAAAGGCACAGAAAATTAATGGCATATATCAAGACAATTCAGTCATTCTGTCTATGCCAGCTTAAAAAGTAATATTACCCTCAATCAACTTTTCGGACCGATCCCACTTTCTAGTTTTTTGATTCATAAGTTCTGTCAATTATAACGCTTCAAACACATAAGAAATGTTTTTCAAATGCAAATAGGATTTCTGCATCTACTACACTTTCACATGTTAAGTTCCAGTCCCAATCGCCAACAAAGTGAAAAAAAATCATTTCTAAATCGGTTTGAGAATTACTTGAAATCCATTTCCCTTGTTAGTGACAAGTCTGTCAGGGGAAACAAATCCCTCCTATCCCCTCTAACCAAGCCCCTCAGAATTCTACGTACTTCAATTAAATTTCTTATCACCCTTCTCGGCAGAAAACAACCCAGACTATTTTCTTTCATTGTTAAAATTCTCCGCACCTGGCAACATCCATCTTGTACATGGCAGGTGCTCGTGACTCAGCCAATGTTGTCTATCTTATACGTTGCAGGCAAGGATGCCCTGAGGCATGGTACATTGGGGAAATCAAGCAAAGGCTACGACAATGGATGAATGGGCACCGCATAACAATCAACAGACAGGAGTGTTCCCTTCAGTGGTCCAGGACATTCAGCCTCAGACCATCGGGTGACCATCCTCCAAGGTGGATTTCGGGAAAAGCATCAGAGAAAAGTGGCCGAGCAGAGGCTGATAGTTAAGTTCGGTACCCATAGGGAGGGCCTCAACCTTGGGTTCATGTCACATTACAGGTGACGACTATTGCACTTTACACATACACAGACACTCCTACACACACACGCATTCCTATACACACATACACACAGACATATACACAGATGGACACAAAGACACCCACACACACCCTTACAGACACACACTCCCACACGCACCCCCTCACAGACTTAAGACGCTCTGCACTCACTACACACACACATAACTTTCTCACACTCACAACCCCAACCCAGACAGACAGACAGACACACACAGACAAAGACCCACATGCACACATATTTTGTGGGGTGAATTTGTACTTGCAGGATTACATTTGTACTTTGCTCAAAAACTGCATGCATTCATGTAGAACTCGGAGCTCAAAAACTGCATGAATTCATGTAATGCTCCATTATCTCACTTTTTAGATTAGAATCAATCTAAACATCATGGCATAGACAGAGAACACAGAGGGCCAACACCTTCAATATATTGTCTCGCTATCACCATTATTAACAGCTAACCCGAGAATGCAACTTTTTAAAAAAAGGTTTTGTGATTTACACATGAAAACTATCACTATATTCTAACAGATGAAAGGCTTAACAGACAATCAATTTTTCAATGTATAATTTCAGTTACACCACAGTGTAAATTTTTGCTATAAATTCTGTGTGTTAGGATTGAGCCCTCCACTACCACCTGACGAAGGAGCAACGCTCCAAAAGCTAGTGTGCTTCCAATTAAACCTGTTGGACTATAACCTGGTGTTGTGTGATTTTTAACTTTGTACACCCCAGTCCAACACCGGCATCTCCAAATCATGGCAACATCCATATAAGTTTCCTCTATACCTTTATACGGTATAATCACAGTCTTATATTGTTATGCAATTACCACAATTGTACTCCAGCTGCAGCTAAACTTTAACTAGATTTTAAGTTATAATTTATTGGTATATTTTTAAATCATAGAACTGTGATTCCTTAATAAACTTTAGTTTCAAGCTTTGCATATGGAAAGTGTTGATTGTAATGCCAGTATAACAATTAAGATGGTGCATTGTTCATAGATAACACTACAATGATCATTTTCTAATCAACCAATGCAATCAATCAGTACTGTCAGTCGATATGCGAACAGTTCACACAATTGTAATCTGCAACCACAGTTACATTAAGAAAAATGGGAACCTAAATTAGAATATCAAATTGGTAAATAAATGAAGTTTAATGTTTCAAAAAATCAACAACTTTACATATCAAAACCTCACTTGTAGTCTGTATGGGTTAGTTCACAATATCAAAGTAGGCTGGAGAGCAGAAATTAAGTTTCTTACTTAAAATTTCTTACATTGAATGAGACTCACCCTAGACAATGAAATAAGAAATGATTTTATGTTGCCAATTTCTCACTCTTAGATTCAACTGTTTAGTACCATGAAAATCCTCAATCACCCTTCAAGTGTTTATTAAAACTGGATCATTTCAATGGCACATTCATTAACCTACAATTTTGAACAACAGGACATTGACATTATTGACGTGCCATAGTGAAGAGTAGTAATTCACACATTCCCTGTTTGCTGCATTTGTGAAAAAGAAAAGTAGATTTAGTGGAGCATTGGCAGAGATCAGAACAGCTAATTTTCCAGGACAGGTTGGTTCAAAGAATGCTAAACATTTTCTAACTTTTTTTTTTAAATATGATTTTTTTAAAAATGTGAACCTAGAATGTCAGTATCAACCAGCCATTCAACTTCAAGGATATATAGGACCATCAAGTGGTCACGCTACTTCGCTAATGTCAACATGAACATAGCTAACTTCGACATAATCACCCTTCCATTAGGGGCTACTAGATCACATTTAGACGTAAGTAACTTGTAAATTTTCTCTTCAGTAATGCAGCTACCACTGTAATTCAAATTGTTCATTCAGCGAAGATTGAGATTAGTAACTGAAGCTGGCATTTGTATTGTCAGAAATAGAAGCTTTGACAAAAATAAACTTATACTGAATGAGCAACCTCTAACACAGGACTTAAAGAAGGGTCCAAATTCTCACTAAAACCAAGAGTGCAGGTCACACATGTCAGACTAAAAAAACTGAACATATATGCCTCACTTTTAAATCTCACACAGATCCAGGGGTAAAACATTTTCTACAATGCTTATGAAAGACAGAGAGTAAATTTTTCTTCAAAGTAGCTTAAGGAACTGATGAATGGCATTTTTTGAATTAAAATTCAGCACTTCAAAATCTAAATAATAATGTGGAACACAAACTATAACATGATACTTCTAAGTTTGTCTGAAATAGATGTTATAAATTTACAGAAGTGGTACAATTCCGCTTCCTGCTAATGTTTGTTAAAAGAAAACTGTGTTTGGAAATTACTTTTTTAAAATCAATACATTTGGACATATTAACACTGAAACCATTTAAATTCTAACTTCAAATTTACAGCTAACTCCAAACACACCCTTTAAAGGCCAATTCAAACAACCTGCGCAGTCTGCCACAGATGACTATAGTGAAACCATTGCCTTTGACCTTGCACTGGATACAATTAAAGGCAGAGGGTGACTGGTGAATTCAGAGGTTGAACAAAAATTTTGAAATTGGGATGGAATTGCCACTTTCAACTTAATTCTAACCTGATGGCAGGAACAGCATAGAAATAAGACATGTTCCTAATCTTCACTTGTTTTTCTGAAGTACACTTTACAAAACTGGAATAATCAAGGACTTTTGTTCCGTTCCAAAAATGGTTTTAAACTCTGTAAATGAAGTTAATTATCTTGATTAGCTGAATATCCTTCCAAAACCTATTATTACAATTCAAAATTTTCCTATCAGATGGTCAACTTCAGCTTGGCAGAAGAATCGACAGAGAAAATTGAATTTCTGGACACCCAACTACAGTGCAGCACACCAAGCTTACCCAGTATCAGTTGGTTAATCTAGATCATCATATGGAGAGTCTTCAGCATGAAGACAGATTAAGGTCCATCCATTCAGCAAATTGACAAGCTGTTTCTTCCTTATGATAAATTGATTGTCCTTTTCACCACAAATTTAACTGACTGCTCTGGATCATCACATACAAGCTGGAAGGAAAAATTCTTCTGGAGAAGAACTATGAAATAAATAATCTGAACATGTCTTATACCTCAAGTTTAACCTAGATTGAAGCTTTGATATTATGGAAGTAAAATGAGAAAAATTCAAATGATTATTGCCCTTTTTAGTGTGCTACAGATCCACACGGTGATTAGGGCGAGAAGTCAGCAGATCAGGAAGCCATTGAGTTTTGCAGTGGCTGAAAAGCAAAGTATTCTAAAGATCTTGTTTACCAGAGATGTTCATATGAACCACAAGAAAGAAGTTGGAGAAAAGGTATCTGGAAACGGAGGCTCTTCTGAAAGAATTTCCGCTTCAACTCATCTTTAGTCAGAACCTCACTTCCTGCCCCCAGCCTGGATGACCATGTCTGCCCCTACCTAGGTGTGGTAGTCTTTGGCAGAGTCCTCATGGCCCAGCCAGCTGAGCCCTCATCGCCTGATTGAGTAATAGAAGCTCTTTATTTAAAAGTTCATTCTTCTGCCATTTACTTTGTTGCCTCCTGAATTTCAAATGTGCAGATGTCTTAGGCAGTGCCTAGTGACTGAAGGCAACTTTCTTCTGCTCTGGAGTTGTGGGTCCTGGGGTGACTAATCAGACCAATACTAGATTTGGATACTCTCCTGCAAGTGGGATGACTGGTTCTCGAAGAAGTGGGTCAGCTAGATGCTCAAGCTTTCATACATTTCTCCTACTGTTTGTATTTGGCCACTGTCTATGCCAGTGTGAGATGTTCAAGATGAGTGACACCTTCTGCAAGCTGAGCAGATGTTTCTTCTGCAAGCTGAGCAGTCTTAGCAGAAGATACCCAAGGGTCAGTGGGGATATAGCATTTCTCATGACGGCTTTGAGGACATCCTCAAAGCATTTTCTCTGCCCTCCTGCTAACTTTTTGTCATGAATAAGCTCAGAGTAGAAATCTCATTTGGAAGTTTTGCATCAGTCATGCAGACAATGTGGTCCACCATGTGGCAACTGACTGACAGTAACCAATACCTTGATTCTGGGGATGGTTACTGGAGAGAGGATGTTAATATTTGAACACTTATTCTGCCACTGAATTTGCAGGATATTATGGAGATATTGCTGGTGAAATTTCAATAGGGGTTTGAGATGCAAGCTGTATTCGGTCATGTCTCCGAAACACACAAAAGGACAGGTAACATGTCTCCTTGCAGATCATGAGTTTTGCACTGGGTTTGACTATCTTTGTCATCAAACACTCTGTTTTTCAAATGGCCAATGCTGTGCAGGAACACTGGAACTGGTGTTGAATTTCATCATTAATGTCTGCTTTTGCTGCAATGAGGCCATTAAGGTTGCCCATGACTGAGCGGTACAAAATGGCTGACAACTACATCTGATAAACTCTGCGGAACATGGCTACAGTAGTTACAGCATGGGAGAAAAAGTATTTTCTTAATATAATCTCCGCAAATAGAACAATAAATAGAAATGACATAAGAATGTGTAGATGGCAAAATGTTATCCATTGTGAAAAGCTTCAAGGAGGAAGAAAGATTTGAGGACTGTGGAAGACAATTTGGATATATATTCTTCAAGAACTGTAAATCTGAGGAGAAATGCTGATTCCACGGAATTAGTTTCACCATTACAAACAAGTTAATTGACTACCTAAATGAATGTGGGATCAATGAATGTTGCATGATCCTTTGACTCATTCTAATCCTGAAGCAGTATACCACAGTCATCGGTGTGTATGGCCCAACTCTAGAAACAATGGATGAGAACAAAGAGGAATTCTGCTCCAGGTGCTATGTTCCAAAGGGTGTGCATAGGTTATTTTAAAATGGGGTTGCTGTTACACTATCATACAGTCCTGGTCTTTGCCCAATGCCTGGGACAGCCGAGATGACTGGAGACAAGGCTCTGCCTTCCGCAAAGACCGTTCCCTCCATGACTATCTGGTCAGGTCCACGCCCCCCCCCCAACAACCCACCCTCCCGTCCTGGCACCTTCCCCTGCCACCGCAGGACTAGCAGAGCGCTTTCGGGAACATCTCTGGGACACCCGCACCAATCAACCACACTGCTCTGTGGCCCAACATTTCAACTCCCCCTCCCACTTGGTAGATAGCAGCTGTCAAGTTAATTGCTTATTTCTCCATGGTATACTCACACTGTTGAACCTGATGAGTGGTACACAAATCATGAAAAACACGCGGACTGTTAAAACTAGAATCCTGAGTTAAAGCCAAACTTAGTTACTTCTTTGCATATTTAAATCACCGACCCTTTGCATTTTTCTAATTATTCTTAAGGTGCATAAGAATACATTGCCACAAGAAGATAATAAAAATATACAACTCACTAATGAGCTCATTGTTCAGAATGACAAAATCCCTGCACGTAAATTAAATAAATTATCTGTAAAATGTAACACAATGCTTGAAGAAATGTCTGAAACAGTTCAACTGAGATCATCTCCCATGATGCTATCCAATAGATCATTGATAAGACATCAAATATTATAGGTGCTAAGCTTCACTCCCCTCAGACATAAATTCACTCCTGTAAAGTAGAGGGCATCCAGAACTTTATCACACTTTATAACTCACACCAGTGCCAATCATCCATTGCCCCTCTGCTTAATGCCTTGATCTTTGTTGAAAGGTCTCTCCATGAATTCACCCCTCCCCACCTCTGTAATCTCCTTTAGCTTTGCAATATTCCAAGATATGTATTTACTCCTTGGGCGGCACGGTGGCACAGTGGTTAGCACTGATGCCTCACAGCGCCAGAGACCTGGGTTCAATTCCCGCCTCAGGCGACTGACTGTGGAGTTTGCACGTTCTCCCCGTGTCTGCGTGGGTTTCCTCCGGGTGCTCCGGTTTCCTCCCACAGTCCAAAGATGTGCAGGTCAGGTGAATTGGCCATGCTAAATTGCCCATAGTGTTAGGTAAGGGGTACATGTAGGGGTATGGGTGGGTTGCGCTTCGGCGGGTCGGTGTGGACTTGTTGGGCCGAAGGGCCTGTTTCCACACTGTAAGTAATCTAATCTAATCTAATTCTGTACATCCCAATTTTAACCATTCCACTAACTGACTCGGGCCCAAGATCTGGAATATTGTCGATACATCTCTCTGATTCTCTCGCCTGCTTTCCTTAACTAAGATACTCTGGAAAAACTACTACTTTGGCCAAGGTTTTGGTCATACCTTAATGCCAATGAGAAAAAGCTCGTCCATGAGAATATTCTGATCAATTCCATAATGCACTAGCTTAATACTGAGCAACTTAGTTCAGAAAGTGGCAGTAAACTGTGCAATTAGATGTCTTGGTACCAGCTCTACAATACCCTGTTTTGGAGAGTCAGTGGCAACAATATTATTATGTTAAAGGTACAATATGACAGTGTCCAAGAAGTATGATAAAAAATGTAACATCAAGCTGCAAGAGGCATTAAGGTGTGACCAAAGGCAAAAACCTCTGAAATTGTACAAAGCAAGGGTAATTAAATTTATCTCAAATTTTCTTAACACTACCTTTGCTAATGACTCTGCTAAAACAACTAAACTGGAACTTCAGGTGGACATCACTATTTCATAACCTTAATTTAGAGCCTGTGTTTGAATTCTAATTTTCCTTTAATGCAGGATGCTATTGCGCTTAGAAAAAAAAACCATAATTTCTACTTTCTGCACTGAGTGCATTCCAAACTATTACTCACGACAGCACAAAATTTATCCTTGTAAATAGTTTTCATACAAATGTCTCCCAATCTTTCACTAATGTTTTTTTTTCAATACCTATTCCTTTTGCTTGCTCTTAGGTACCAAGTTTCTGTTGCTGGTTTTTCTTTCTTTGCTAATCTTATTACTTTCCCTCCTCAGTTTATAAGGATGCTTCATAATCTGAATTCCAAAAAAAGGAAGATGTTTGCTATTGCTTCTAAGTGACTTCTTATACAATTCATTTAAGATAGAATGCAAAATAAACAGACATTTTGAAAAACAAAATAATCCATTCTCATGGTACTCTTTGAACTTGTTGCTCAAAATACCTCATCTCCATTCATCTCCATACAGCACAAAACTTGAAATATCAGGAGAATTCTACATAAAATATATTTTCAGAGTATTTATGACCAGTAATTCTCAAACAAGATAACTAGAATTGTCAAATTATATTAATAATAGAGTCATAGAGATGTACAGCATGGAAACAGACCCTTCGGTCCAACCCGTCAATATATCCCAACCCAGTCTGGTCCCACCTTCCAGCACCCGGCCCATATCCCTCCAAACCCTTCCTATTCGTAAACCCATCCAAATGCCTTTTAAATGTTGCAATTGTAACAGCCTCCACCACATCCTCTGGCAGCTCATTCCATACATGTACTACCCTCTGCGTGAAACGGTTGCCCCAGGGGTCTCTTTTATATCTTTCCCCTCTCATCCTAAACCTATGCCCTCTAGTTCTTGACTCCCTGACCCCAGGGAAAAGACTTTGTCTGTTTATCCTATCCATGCCCCTCCTAATTTTGTAAACCTCTATCAGGTCTCCGATGCTCCAGGGAAAACAGCCCCAGCCTGTTCAGCCTCTCCCTGTAGCTCATTGACTCCCTGACCCCAGGGAAAAGACTTTGTCTGTTTATCCTATCCATGCCCCTCCTAATTTTGTAAACCTCTATCAGGTCTCCGATGCTCCAGGGAAAACAGCCCCAGCCTGTTCAGCCTCTCCCTGTAGCTCAGATCCTCCAACCCTGGCAACATCCTTGTAAATCTTTTCTGAACTCTTTCAAGTTTCACAACATCTTTCCAATAGGAAGGAACCAGAATTGCACGCAATATTCCAACAGTGGCCTAACCAATGTCCTGTACAGCTGCAATATGACCTCCCAACTCCTGCACACAATACTCTGACCAATTAAGGAAATCATACCAAACGCCGCCTTCACTATCCTATCTACCTGCGACTCCATTTTCAAGGAGCTATGAACCTGCACTCCAAGGTCTCTTTGTTCAGCAACACTCCCTTGGACCTTACCATTAAGTGTATAAGTCCTGCTAAGATTTGCTTCCCCAAAATGCAGCACCTTGCATTT
>NC_057715.1:78158987-78177922 GCF_004010195.1 Chiloscyllium plagiosum
TCTACAAACACTGCCCCAGGTTAAATTAATAGCTATGGCTTATATTTTAAGTTTAATCAAGAGACTTATCTCCAAAAACATATAATCAAGAAAGAATCCACTGTACCCACTATTGCAGCCTTTCCCTTGGTCAGACTTAAAACAACAATTAACTTATCTGTGAATTTCGCCCAACAGTTCCTCCAAGATCAGCTGTGAATTTCACTGTTTGTTAATTTTCCCAGATGCACTCCGATGTCCAGCGATACACAAATTCAAACAGCAAAGGCGGTAACTGTGCAGGTTCTCTCTCTCTCTCCTGCACTGTCCTCACCATGTGCTTCCTTTGTCTGCTCTTCTCCCTTTTAAACTGCTGTTGTTTTGCCATTTTTTTCCAAAGTTCCAAAACAATGCAACAGTATATAAAACAGTAATTGCTGCTCCTGGAATTCGAGGAAATCACCTCCAACACCTAAAAAACCTCAAAAAAAGGAGCAGCTCTTACAACCAGAAATTTTTCCCATCCTCCATAGCCTAAATTCTAATGTTTTCTTATTTTTAGGACAAACGTAAGGCGTTGCATTCCAGATGCAAATCAGTTGGTCAAACTACTTGATTTCAAGGAAGGTTCACTTTATTTTTACACTATAGTTAAAATACAGACAGAATAAAAGTAAAAGAATTGGTTTAACTGTAACTCATCAAAATGCATAACAATATACTACTACTAATCAATTGTTCCAATATTGTAACATTCCATAAACACAGCCTTGACAAAGGCAAATTCAGTAAAATAGATTGTCTTACATGCAATTCTAGCAGCAGGAAGACAACCTCAGCTTTTAACTGTAGTAGAGAAAGGAATAAGAGCTTCCACATTAGCTTTAAGACCCCAATCACTGCAGAAAGCTAACACTAGAAATCCTGGTTCAGTGGGAGCTTGACCCCACCCACTCAGGTTGCTTTTATTGTTCCAACTTAAAAAAAAAACTTAAGGCCTCACAAACAGTTTACTTTATTAGCTTTGAGCAGGCTGCTCACCACCTTTTTCTTAATTAAAAAAACCCTGATGCAAGAGCAGCACTCAAAGTTAGTACTTCCAAATAAACCTGTTGGATTATAACCCGGTGTTGTATGATTTTTAACTTCATTAAAAAAAACAGGACTAAATACATCTCTTAAAACCAGAAT
Source organism: Chiloscyllium plagiosum (assembly GCF_004010195.1). NCBI lineage: Eukaryota > Metazoa > Chordata > Chondrichthyes > Orectolobiformes > Hemiscylliidae > Chiloscyllium > Chiloscyllium plagiosum. The sequence continues at coordinate 78,160,158 of NC_057715.1, forward strand.
ATCGTCCCCCTGCCCCTTATATATTGATGGTTCATTTTATAAAGAGGGCTTCATTTTTTAAAAAAAGTCTTATACTATTAGTACACTACAATACATATGTACTACATTGATTTTAAACTTGCAAATATTCACTACTATAGCCCATTTCAGTCCATTTACCCCACCACCAAATACCACCATTTTCATTCATCGAAGTCCTGACAACATGTCGGCAATTATGTTCTCTCATCCTGCCACATGTACAATTTTCAAATTTAATGGCTGCAATAATAAGTTCCATCTAAATAGTCTAGGCTTTTTATCCTTAAATTTTTCCAAAGAAAATTAAGGGGTCATGATTAGTCTTTACAATTGTCTCAGGCACATTATTGGCAATATAAATGTTGAAATGTTGCAACACCAACACTAAACTCAAGGTCTCCTTCTCAATTGTGGAATATTTCTGTTGATTCTTCAATTTTCTGAAAGAAAATATCCAATAGGTCTTTGTTATCTTCTTGTCATCTTCTTGTAAGGCTATAGCACCGACACCGATATCACTCACATCAATAGCCACCTTGAATGGCTTTGCATAATTAGGTATAACACTGGGGCAGTGGTTAACACAGCTTTCAGGCTGATAAATACCTTCTATCATTCCTCCACTGAAATTTTCTGCACTTCTTCGACAAGTCAGTCAATGGAACAACCACACTGCTAAAATTTGGTACAAACTCTGATTAAAAATCACCCAGTCCCAGAAATCATAGTATCTCCCTTTTCGTTGATGGTATGGGAAACTCCCCAATAACATTTATTTTTTCACACTCGATGGGGCTATCCTTCCATGTCAAATGACATGGCCCAGGAGAGTGACTTGGTCTTTTGCTGACTCACTCTTATCCAGGTTTACTGCCAACTCCCAGTCCCAAAATAGATCGAACAATTCCGATTGATGCTCCAAATTTTCCTTCCATGTGTGATGAAAAATCACGAGATCATCAATATATACTACACCATTGAATAATCCCAAAATATTTTTAATAGTTAGTCTTTGAAATGAGGTTGATGTTCTTTACGTACCAAATGAAATGACTTTAAACTGGTAAAGACCATTTGATGTCACAAAAGCCTAAATTTCCTTCACTCTCTTGGATAAAGGTACCTGCCAGTATCATTGGAGTAAGTCCAATGTCGAAATATAAGTTGCTTGTTCTACCTTCTCAATATAGCTTATCAAACGTGGAACATGATATGAATCAGATTTTGGAAATGCATAAACTCTGCGATAGTCAACACAAATCATTTGGTTTTGGCAACATTACTGTGGGTGAGGTCTATTCATTGCAAGTCACTTCTATCATATTGTTTTTGAACGTGAGTTCAATCTCCTTTTGAACCTGTGCCACCTTAGAGGGTTAAGTCTATAAGGATGTAGCTTCATTGGAACAGCATTTCCTATAGCTGTATTGTGCATTATCAGATTAGTACTTCCAATTTATTCCTACATATCTTCGCATGTGATTGTAATAACTCTTTCAGGTCATTTCTATTTTCCTCTGGAAGATAACTCAATAATTTGTTCAAATTTTCGAGAACTTCCACATTTTCAAATTTAATCTGAGGAATGTCAAATTCAGAGTAATCTGAACTTTGTTCTTCACTCTGTGTTGTAACCTGTAACACATTCATCGAGTCATGGAGTCAAACAGCATGGAAACAGACCTTTGCTTTTCCAATCAGTTCATGTCAACCATGTTTCCAAACTAAATTAGTCTCACCTGCCTGCACTTGGCTCATATCCCTCCAAACCTTTTGTGTTCATGAACTTATCCAACTGTTTTTTTTTTAAACTTGGTACCTGCGTCCACCACTTCGTCAGGCAATTCATTTCACACATAAACCACTCTGTGTAAAAGAAACGCCTCCATGTTCTTTTTAAATCTTTCTCCTTTCACCTTAATAATACGAATCCTAGTTTTGAATTGTCCCTGCCTAGGGAAAAGGTCCATTTCATTCTTATGAAAAGGTCCTCATCTATGCTGCTCATGATATTATAAACCTCAAGGAGGTCACCCCTCAACCTCGTACATTCTAGTGAAGAATGTCCCAGCCTTTCCAGTATATTTTTACATCTCAAATCCCACATTCCCGGCAACATTCTGGTAAATCTTTTGTGAACCCTCTCCAGTTTAGTAATATCCTTCCGATACAATGGCAAACAATAATGCACACAGTACTCCAGAAGAGGTCTCACCAAATCCTGTCCAACCTCACATGATGTCCCAATTTCTACACTCAAGGTTTGAGCAATGAAGGTAAACTGTGCTAAACACCTTCTTAGCCACCCTGTCTACCTGTGACACAAAATTCAAAGAATTATGTGCCTGAACCCCTAGGTCTCTGTGTTCCATAATACTACCTTCTTCTTTCCTAATAAAATATCTTTTGAGCATATTCACATTATACATTTTGTGAGATTTCTTTCTAAATGACATTCTTATCAAATAATTCACCTCATTCAATTTACTTTCAATTTGATAAGGCCCACTAGACCTTGCCTTTAAAGATTTACATACCACTGGGAATAACACCAGCACTTTATTTCCACTAGCAATATTATGAATTTCTGGTCTCTTGTCTGCTTCCTGTCTGCAACATTCAAATGCTGTCTCACCAACTCACCCACTATTTAATTTTTCTCTAAATTCTGACGCATAGTCCAAATATGTGGTCTCTGAACTCTGACTTATCAATTTCTCCTTAATTAATTTTAGTGGTCCTCTCACTTCATGCTCAAAACTACTTCAAATGGACTGAATTTAGTTGATTCATTAAGTGCACCTCTAATTCCTTTATCCTAATCCTCTGAATTGTCTTGACTATAAGCCCTCAACGGTTGCCACCGTTCTAATGGTCCCTGTGATTCTGAATGGTCTACAGTCGATGTGAATTTTTTTTCCCCCCAAGATATCCCAACTTCCTTGAATAATTTTGAATTAAAATTTAACCCTTAATCCAATTATATTTCTGCGAGTATCAAGTAAGAAAGATTTGTATAACCTTTCTACAATCCTTTTAGTCATGATACTGTGTAATGGGATGGCCTCTGGAAATCTAGGAGACACATCCATCATGATCAACAAATACGGATTCCCACTTCTCGCACTTACAATTGAATTTTAGCCATTTCCAAAGATTCTGATGGCATTTCCAGCAATTGTAAATGTCGAGCTATTATTTTCGTACAGACAAAGACAACCCCAACCCCAGATAGTCTGCCAATTCCAAAAGCTTCGTCTTGCTCACTTTCTGTAAAATTCCCGAAATGACTTCTTCCACTTTGAGGAAACTCTTAGCAACTGAAAGAGCCATTACTATACATGGCATATCCTTATTAAACCAACAGAATGTAACACCCAAAATAAAAAAATACTGACACTCACCACTCACTATCTTTGAGTTCAATAATCCTAAACGCAATCTGGAATTAGAGATTTTGATACTGACAAGAGCTCTCAATTCATTATGGACCAGACCAAACCCCTCACAAAATGTTTTTAAAAGATAGCCTAGGCCCTAATGTTTTCTTATTTTAAGGGTAAGTTCAAGGCATTCTGTCCCAGATGCAATTCTATTGATCAAACTACTTGACTTTAAGCAAAACGCACAATTTTATACTACAGTTAAATACAAACAAAATAAAAAAAGGAAAGAACATGAAGGTAGATAAATCTCCTAGTCCTGACCAGACATATCCAAGAACACTGCAAGAGCTAAAGAAGAAATTGCTGGGACCTTGGCTGATATTTTTGTATCATTAGCCACAGGTAAGGTCCCAGAAGACTCGAGCATACCGGATGTTGTACTCTTATTCAAGAAGGGCTGCAAAGAAAAACCTGTGAACTATAGACCAGGTATATAACACCAAACAATTGTGGTGGGTAAGTTGTTTGAGAAGATTCTGAGAGGTAAGATACAAATGCATTTGGAAAGACAGGGTTTGACAGGGAGGAGTCAGCATGGCTTTGTGCATGGGAGATCATGCCTCATAAATTTGTTAAGAATTCTTTGAGGAAGTGACCAGGAAGGTTTATGAGAACAGGGCAATAGACATAGTCTATATGGATTTCAATAAGGCCTTTGATAAGGTTCCACATGGTAGGCTGATCTGGAAGGTAAGATCACATGGAATCCAAGGGGAGCTGGCAAATTGGATACACAGTTGGCTTGATGGTAGGAAGCAGAGGTAATAGTGGAAGAACGATTGTCGGACTGCAGGCCTGTGACTAGTGGAAGGACGATTGTCGGACTGCAGACCTGTGATGAGTTGAGTGCCTCATGGGTCGGTGCTGGGTCCATTACTGTTTGTTATCTATATCAATGATTTGGATGAGAATGTACAAGGCATGATTCGTGAATTTGCACTAAAATAGGCGGTATTGCGGACAGTGAGGAAGCTTATCAGAAATTGCAGCAGGACCTTGATCAGCTGGGAAAGTGGCCGAGGAATGGCAAATGGAGTTTAATATAGATAATTGTGAAATTTTGCATTTTGCAAAGTCAAATAAAGGAAGGGGTTTCATGGTGAAAGGTAAGGCCTTAAGAAATTCAGTGGAACAGAGGGACCTTGGAGTTCAAGTGCAAGGGCTCTCTGAAAGTGGAGTCTTAGGTAGGCAGGACATTGAAGACACTCACCCTCATCAGTCAGGGCACTGAGTGTAGACGTTGGGAAGTTATGTTGCAGTTGTATAGGATGTCGGTGAGACCACAATTGGATTACTGTGTTCAGTTTCAGTCATCTTGCTATAGAAAGGATGCTATTAAACTGGAAAGAATGCAGAAGAAATTTATAAGGACGTTGCCAGGCCTCAATGGTCTGAGTTATAGGGAAAGATTGGACAAGCTAGGACTTTTTTCTTTACAGCATAGGAGACTGAGAGGTGGTATGCATATGAAATGAGCTGCCAGCGGAAGTTGTTGAGGCGGACACATTCACGACATTTAAAAGGCATTTGGACAAATACATGGATTGGAATGCTTAGAAGGAAATGGGCTAAGTGCAGCGTAATGGGGTTAAAGTAAGCGGACATTTTGACCAGTTTGGACCAAAAAGCCTGTCTCCATGGTGTCTCTCTATGGCTCTATAACTGACCTTAACTGTAACTCTATCAAAATAACATACATATTAACTACTAATCAATTGTTTCAATATGGTAACATCACATAAACACACCCTTAGCAGAGGCAAATAGTAAAATAGATTGTCTCATATGCAATTCCAGCAGCAGGAAGCAAACCCCAGCTTTTAGCTATAAAAGAGAGGGGGATAACAGCTTCCACATCCAGCTTTAAGACCAGGGCAACTACAGAAAGCTAAATCTAAAATTCCTGGTTATGTGGGAGCTTGACCCCACCCATTTAGACTGCTGGTATTGTTCGTACTTTAAACAAAAAACCCAAGGCCTCACAACTTAATTGGCTTTGAATAGACCAATTGATGTCACTGTCTCAAACTTTCTTCATTAAAAAAAAACACAGGACAAAATACACTCCTTAAAGCCACATCATTGTCACAATCCTTTAATATAAAGGACAATTTATAAAGATAGAAAACCAATGAAACGGTAAGAGCAGATAAAGTAGTTAAAAAGCAAGATCCAAATCAAACAATTAACGGATATTTTAATGAATAGATTAGTAGAAACATTAACACTTTCAAAGCATAATATCATTTTAACATTCACTTGTTTGAAGATGTTCCCAAAACTCCCAGAAATTTTACTGCTCAGTAATGATCATGTTTAGATGATAAAGCTTGTTCTATGATTAGACATGAATAGTGAAAACTTGCATAAAAAGATTATCAATAGTCCTGAAAAAATATTTAGTCTGCCAACTCAAGTCCAACTAAAACATGAAATGTTGGAAATATAAAAGGCCTACAAACATCTGTCAAATAGTTACAATCAAAATGTTAAGTTGGCTTCTCTCTTTACAAATGTTATGTTTGACCAACATTTTCTGTTGTTTCCAACACTGCACTTAGTTCAAGAACATGTACTCTATTCACACTTTCCCCCAACCCCCCGCCATCCTGCCGCCACCCACCCCAACAACCCAATCCTGTCATCACCATAAATCGCACTCCTTCCTAGCTTTTAACAGTTTTGATGAATGGTCCCTGGACTTGAAACATTAACTCTGTTTTTCTCTCAACAGGTGCTGCCAGACCTGCTGCTTCTCCAGCACTGTTTTTGTTTCAGATTTTCAGTGTGCACATTGCAAATTAAACACAAATACATAGTACGTTTTCTGTTCTAATTGAGATTTAGAAGCTGTGACAGAACTAGTCTTAACATATTTGTGAATTTCCTGCGTCATTTTGCACAGGTAACATGAGTTTAGTTTGAGAAGATACTGTGGTTGGAAATGGGATACAGAACTGCATTCTGTTGCTAATATAAGTAAGCTTTCTGCATATTTGTTCTTTCTGGAGTCAATTTATTCCAAGTAAGGGGTATAAATGTTACAAGGTGAGAATGCTTTGAATAGTGGTTTTATTGTGTCTGGAAAACATAATTAGGACATAGATTGCTTTCAGAAAAGAACTAATGGGCAAAAGTGTAATCTTCAATTTACAATCTCCTTTGTTGGTTCTATCTATATAATGCAAGATCTTGAAGGAGTTGGGTTGTCATAACATTTTCTCTCTGATCTCAGACAGCATCTGGTTGTATACTTCCTTGAAAAGTCACAATTCCTAACTTTTCCCAACACACCACTTTTAATCACAAAACACCACACCCTCAGCTTACCATGAACAACATAGGAGATGGAGGCTTACATAGAACACAAATTCTCACAAAATCAATACAGACAACATTGGAAGCTAAGACAGACTTTAAAAAATTACACTTACTTAAGGAAAATGCCCATCCATTCATGTATGACCCAGCATGACATGCAAGAATTTTGACTTTTCCTAGGAAATTTCAGTACAGAAATTTGTTCACACTTTGTTGCTTGCAGAAATCAGCATCTCTGAAGAACTGACACCTAGGATTCATTTCTCCTTAGTTTCTGAAAAATTACTTTTAACTTAGATGCACTTTAGTTTTTCAGTACAGTGCAGCCTCTTTTGACTTACTGTCAGCTAAAACGATGTCTCCATCTGCCTCAAGGCTCAGTTAGTCCTAATCACAGACAAAACACTGTCCATATTTTCTTTCTTTCCTGTTTAAGGTTCTTGAACATACCTACCAATTGCATGTCAATAACTCTCATAATCCCATTTCAATCCTTTTGATTCCATTCTGGTCCCTGTTCAAGCACCATCAGCCCTAACTAACCAATGAGCAATCTTCTCTGCAGCAGTCATGCATTATTGAAGCTCAATCTCTCTGCAGCATTCAACAAAGTATCTTCTTTCAACACTCAGTTTCCAACTGCAGAGAACTGTTCCTGCATCGTTGTACGCCTGCTAAATGTAACCAAAAGTATCTCCAGCAATAGCAACAGCTACATCCATCCTGAGAAGTTACCTACAGAATCCTTACCTTCTCTTTTTCTCATCCACATACCACTTGGCAACATCATCAATTCACAAAATGTGAGCTACACCCACACTTCTCTCAAACCTTCTACCACTTACGTGCTGTCAGACCGCTAATGCTGCATTCAGTATTAGATGCATCTCAACTTCCTCCGACTCAACTCTTTAAACTCTAAAGCCATAATTCTCAGCCTCAACCACACAGATGCTCCCTTTCTACAAATTCCATCCCACCAACCATCCCCAACCACTCTAAGACAATCTAGAGCATTTTTCCCCCCTATTCTTGCACTGCCCTCAAGACTGCAGTGCTAGATAGTGGGCTGGAGGTCGACAGTAGCCATATATTGCACTAACAGAGCACAGATCGGCATCTTTGGTCTGTTATTTACCTACCTCCAGAATTTCTTCTTTAATGTTCTCCACTTTCCTCCTCAAAACCTCTCTGTTTGACCAAGTCGCAATCCTACATTTTCAAAGTACTTACTGTTGCAAAGTGCTTTGAGACATCCAATGGTCATGAAAACTGCTATGGAAATACAAGACTTTCTTTTAGTCCTTGCTTAGCTCTTACCATCATCAACTAAATATTACCGTTCGCCATATTCGCAATTGCTTAACAAATCCTTTACCTGCAACTTTAATACAGGTATTATTTTAAATAGGCTACCACCTCTGATAAAACAGTAATATGATCCAAATGAAATAATCATTCCTGAATGTCCCAGGGTAAATTGTAAAAGTAAGACTTTGATGATGGGAGATCTACTTATGCTGTTATTCTAAAAAAAAACACAAGTTTTTCAGCTAAAAATGCTGCTTCCAAGAAACTTAGAGAAATGACAGGAAGCTGATCACTAACCCATAGCTGTTCAGTTTAAAATCTTGGTAGACACTATTTCAAACTAAACATTCACTAACACAACGGTGTAACAACTGAAGGCACATTAGGGTTATTGGTGTAAGGGACCTCACCTCTATTGATGAAAAGAGTCATTAGCTGACCATGCAGTTACTCTGTTACCAAACAAAACTTGAACACAGTAATGCAAAAATCAAACCTAACTTAAGTCAAAAAGCTTACAATTCAATTTATTAAATATTATTATGTAAATTGTTCAGTGCACTCAGTGGTTAACAAGAATAGTTTGTATACTATCAAAGCACTGTAACTTTCTTGTAAGCAAGCATATTTCTTTCTAAACCTCACCAAATTTGTCCCTCCTGGTATTGAAGATATTGACGAATGCTGGGTTATATAGGTGCCAACTCTCTAGTAGGTTACCCAGGAAATGTTTTTCTAAAAAAGTCTAGAAGCAAACATAAGTAAATTATTGACAGTAAGAGCAAGTCGCACCTGATCGGAGCCCATTACAACACAACAGTTGAACAACTTCCAGTAGATTAATTTTTACTGATCAAAAACAAGAACCAAAGCTCTAATTCCCTTTTAATTTTACAGTAGAAGTGGAGGGAATGGATGTTCCACCTATTTGTTCCAGGCACTGAGCTCAACTCACTGTCTTTAAATGGACCAATAGAAGCCACTTCACAAAACAGTCCAAGCAATCTTTAATGTACTTCAAAAGTTCCAGGTTGCCAGAAGTGCTCCTAAAGACCCATGAAAAAATCTTCTCAATTGTTAGTAGCCTATTTGTGGCTCCATTCTGGTATTGCCTACTCCCTCTAGGGCTCCAACTGTTGGCCAGCTCAACATGGAAATTGACAGACTTTTGGTTTTGCTCACTGCTGGCACGTGAATGCACTCATTATTTATCCAAAGTTAAAATCAGGCCCATGTCTGTGTCACTTCTTAAAATCCACTTTCAAGGACAGGCTGACACTCACAATATCTGTTGAAACATGCATCTTAAACATTTAACAGTCCCAAATGTGGTAGGATTGTGCAATTCACAAAGAAAGTGCACAAGGTTTATGACTTAAAATAATCAAATTATTAATTTAAATTTGTCAAGATTGTGTAATTATGGTTCAGCAATTTTTAGGAAAAAACTATTAAAAACTACTGCTTTTTGTAAACAAAAAAACTTAACCCTACTGTAATTGGGCAAGAAGCGAAAAACATGGCTGCTACTAATCAATTGATGTTATATTGTTAATACTACATGGATTACAACGTACTCAGACATGTAAAAACTCTTGTACAGGAGTTAACAAATTTCCCTTGATGATGCATAGAGAGAATATAAATTGAGCATTAATCACAACAAAAGTTAAGACCTTAAGAACTAATTTAAGAAAAGCTAAGTGTGAACAAAAAAGAGTGAGCGAGCAAGAGTAAGTGAGACATGAGCGTGTGAATAAGAGAGCGTGTTAACATTGGAAAGAGAATGTGTGTGAGTGAGTGGATGGCAGACAGTGAGTGGGAGAATGATGGGGGCACAAGAAGGAGAAAAAGGAAGAAAGGAAAATAAATCTTGAAACAGCTGGTAGCCTGCTGTAAACTGATTTGGCAGCTAAAAGTGCCAAGCTTGCAGAATCAGAAGCCAGAAATCTTCTGCCTCTCCAGAAATCAGCAGTCCTGCTGGTCCACCAACTATGAGGTGAGAAGCGTTCAAATGCATGATAATGAGCATTCGGGAAAAACATGTCCAAGTTAGTGTGAAGATCAAGAGTGACAGGAGTAGGGAGGACTGGATGACTAGAGATATTGAGGTTCTGATAAAAAAAAAGGAGGCACATGTCAGGTGTAGACAGCTGGGATTAAATGAATCCCTTGAGGGATATAAGGAGTGTTAGAACATATTTAAAAGGGAAATTAGGAGGGCAAAAAGCGGACAAGATAGCTTTGGCAGATAAGGTTAATGAGAATCCAAAGATTTTCCAAAAGTATATTAAGGGCAAAAGAGTAACTAGGAGAAAGAACAGAGCACCTTAAAGATCAACGTATAAAACCACAGGAGATGGGTGAGATCCTTAACAAATATTTCGCATCAGTATTTAATGTGGAGAAAGGCATGGAATCTAGGAAATTTAGGGAAGTAAATACTGATAGCTTGAAAACAGTCCACAATACAGAAGTTGAGGTGCTGGAGGTCTTAACACGCATGAAGGTAGATGAATCCCTGGTGCTTGATCAAGTGTGTTCCCGGACATTGTGGGAAGCTGAGGAAGAAATTGTGGGGCCCATAGCAGAGATATTTTTATCATTGACAGCCAGGGGTGAGGTGCAGGAAAACTGAGTGTGGCTAATGTTATGCCAACATTTAAGAAAGGCTGCAAGGAAAAGCCAGGGAACTACAGACCAGTGACCCTGACGTCAGTGGCGGGTAAGTTGTTAGAGGGATTCTGAGAGATAGGATCGACATGCATTTGGAAAGGCAATGACTGATTAGGGAGAGACAGCATAGTTTTGTGAATGGGAAATTATGTCTCACAAACTTGAACGTGTTTTTTTGAAGAAGTGACCAAGGACGTAGATGAAGGTAGATTAGTAGATATTGTCTACATGGACTTTAGTGAGACCTTTGACAAGCTTCCTCATGGTAGACCGATTAGTAAGATTAAATCGCATAGGATACAGGGAAAGCTAGCCAATTGGATACAAAATTGGCTTGACAGTAGGAGACAGAGGGTGTTAGTAGAAAGTTGTTGTTCAGACTGGAGGCGTGACCAGCAGTGTGCTGCAAGCATCGATGCGAGGTCCACTGTTGTTTGTCATTTATATAAACAATTTGGATAAGAATACAGGAGGCATGGTTAGTAAGCCTGTGGATGACACCAAAATTGGTAGTATAGCGTAAGCGAAGAAGATTATCTAAGAGTACATCAGGGCCTTGCCCAACTGGGTCAGTAGGCCAAGGAATGGCAGATACAGAGTTTAATTTAGATAAATGTGAGGTGCGCATTTTGCTAAGACAAACCAAGGCAGGACTTACACAGTTAATGATAGGAGCCTGGGGAGTGTTGTTGAATAGAGAGACTTAGAGGTGCAGGTATATAGTTCCTTGAAAGTTACTTCATGGGTAGACAGGGTGGTGAAGAAGTTATTTGGCACACTTGCCTTCATTGATCAGAGAATGGAGTACAGAAGTTGGGATGTCATGTTTTGGCTGTACAAGACATTGGTGAGGTCACATTTGAAGTGCTGCATACAATTCTGTTTACCCTGCTATAGAAGGATGTTATTAAACTAGAAAGGGAGCAAAAATGATTTACAAGGATGTTACAGAGACTGGAGGGTTTAAGTTAGAAGGAGAGGCTGGATAGGCTGGGACATGTTTCTCTGGAACGCAGAGGACTGAGGGGCAACCTTATAGAGGGTTTATAAAATCATAAGGGATATACATAGCTGACAAGCCAAGATATTTTCCCAGGGTAGGGGAGTTAAAAGCTAGAAGATATAGAATTAAGGTGAGGGGAAAGATTTAAACGGGGCCCGAAGGGCAACTGTTTCATCGAGGGTGGTGCATATATGGAACAAGCTGCCAGAGGAACAAGAGTACAATCACAACATTTAAAAGGCATTTGGACAGATACATGGATAGGAAAGGTTTAGAGGAATTTTTGGCCAAGTGCACACAAATGGTATTAGTTCAGTTTACTCAATGGCTCACCGGTACAAGAAAACTATCAAATTACAGAAGCCATCATGGCTGCTGGATATAACTTTAAGTGTTACCCTCCTCACTTTGGCAACATGCCCCAATTGGTAATCACAGAGACTTATTAGGACCTTCTTATTTCAATAATTTTTTGTCCAATCTGTACTTGTTTAATCTTGATATCTCTAATTTGTTGCTAACAGCTTAATTTCTTTATCCATTCCTACTGAAGGAGCTTTCAGTAACAACTTGTAAAAAAACTAACCTTTAACCTATTTAAACAAAAGCTTGACTGGTCTGCTTTACCACAAATCATTACGATCTAAAAGAGTGCTACACAATTTATATTAATTTACTATTCACAGACCATTTGGTGGACTTATCTGCTAGTTATCACAGCTTATCTAACATCAGTTTGTTGGTAGCATTAACTACATCAGGAAGTATCATAGTCAAACTACTGAAGATATGAAAAGACACCTCCAATCCTGAGAAACTAACACAAAACACTGCCGATACTGGAAATCTAAAATAATAATAAAAAGTTGGAAAATTCCTGCGTCAGACAAGATTAATGGAAACAGAAACAGAGTTAAATTTTCAGAGTTATATCTGAGAATCTCCAACATTTTATTTTTGTTACAAAACTGAAGACTGAACCAGACAGTCTGAAGTTAGAAAATCTCAATGAGGATGATGTAGAGGTGTTACAAATAATCTAAGCATCACAATAATGGAAGAATTTGAGTGGGTATAGAAGGAAAGCAATTTGATTTCTATTCAGTGATCTCTGGTGAAAGCATATTTTTGTGGCTATTGGATAAGAATAGGACTAAACCTGATCCCCAGCCAAACCTGCCAAATTACCGGACTGGAGAGTGGCTACTTGGGTATAGTACAAAAACATTCAGTCAGCCACCTTCTTTCCAGTGTTTGTCCTATGTCCTATGAACTGGAGCTAGACATAACAAACAAAGCACTAAGTAGTTTGATCAATGCTTTCCTTGCTCTTTTAACTATGTAATTCAACAATTTATAGGTTTTATTAATTGCCCCCCTTACATTGGTTGGATATGTTGAGTGAAATCTACTGTGACTTCTCGGTCTTTTGATCAATCTCAGTTATTTCATCAATACAGTATGAATTGAGTTTTCTGGGGGGGGGGGGAATGGGACAGCAAGGAAAGCAACAGATCACCAACAATTTGCTCTCTCCAACTCATCTTCCAACTGACTTAGAATACAAACAATAGTTGAAGATTACATCCTGAGAAACTTGAAAGCATGGCAATAAACCAATTCATTAATCAAGAATGGAAAATGAAAATGACTAAGTAATACTAGAAAAGTCATCCAAGTAAATGCTGATGTACAACAGCCATGCTTAAGACAAAACAGTGGAGAATCTTGTTCGTAAGCTTGCAAATTAAGCTATTCACAAAGTGATGATGGGGCAATTCTCTATTCAGAAATGAAAATTTAATAAACTAATGATGAAGAAAGTAAGTTACAATGAAAAAAGTGATAATTACTGTTTTCCAACTGTAGTAAATCACTTCATTTGTGCAAAGGTGGGTAGATTTTGAGCTAAGTCCCAACATTCTTTCCTAAAACTTCTTTGTTATAGGAACAGGAAGAAATTTTAAGATGTTTCATATAATTCATTTTGAGAATGGTGAACAACTTTTTACTTGATACATATTTGATATGTACAGATTTATATAGGTACAGATAGAAATCTGAAACCTATTTCCAATATTTTCAGTTCTTTTTAATTTCATGTCTACAGCCTCCACAGTATTTAGCTTCTGTTTTAGCATTTATTTCATAGCTACTTCTCATTCAAGAACACTCACCATGAAGATGTTCTGTGCTTCTCTCAGAAGAGATTGCTACTTGTTTCATGAGTTACAGCCTTCTACATACAACACTGAGCTCAACAATTTCAATTTATACAGTTCCCATTATTCCGAATAGGAGCAAAAAATCTGCTATTGCTATTTATAACTCGTCTAGGAAAAAATACAGAATTTCTGAGCTGGATAACCATGCTCATTAGCGAGTAATTGTTGACAACATCCTCTAGACTCATCTTATCCCAATATTACTTTTGTCAATAATCAATCTCACTGTCGTCCTTCTACAGATCTTCCTTTTTTATTTTCCTTCCTTTCCACACTTATACTTTCATCTATTAAAATCTTTTCTTTCTGTAATCTTTATCAGTTCTAGCAAAACGTTCATAATTTAAAACATAACTTCAGTTTCATTCCTGACAGTTGCTGCCAAAACTTCTGAATATTACCAGCACTTTGTTTTTCTTGCTTATTTTAATTACAATTTCCCACAGACATTAAGAACTTTCCATTCAAAGTTTTAAACAATTACAAGTCTAGTGGATTCTCTGAATGCTGTAGTGCTACTTTCCGGTCAATATAGATCTGAAATTTCTGGACTTGAATTTGAAAATGACAACGTAATTCCAACTCAGTGCAGATTTTGCCCTCTTATCTCTTTTCAAACCAGCAGCATGATTTTCTCACAAAAGGTTGAGGCTAACTCCAACAAAATTATTTATTATTCACTTCTTAAACATTCTCTTATTTTGATATCCAAAGACTAAGTTGTTATCATTAGATACCAAATATATTTTCCTATGGAATTACAGAGTGAACATGTTTTCATGTTGTGTCAATATGCTTCAATGCCAATAGGCGATCATTCAAGGAGGTTGAAAAGTAACTTTCCAGAGATCTTATCTGGCATTCTTGGACTTGGGTCTATTTCTGTGTTTTTTTTTGCTTCTCCATGACTATGGAGTTGGGATCAGAAAAATCTAATCACAATGCTTGTGGAACAGCCATGATGAGCAACCTAGCCTTTTCTTACCTTTATTTTAATATTTTTGTATGAGTTTAGGGTACATTTTACTCCTATCCCTCGTGTTAGTGAAAAATCACAAAATGGAAAATCCCTTTGGACTCATGTTGATTATTTTTTCAATAACTTCAGCAAACTTTACTGTCTCACTTTAATTCATCACTTGTAATTGCAATCCATCAGTATCAATCAGTGCTGGACCTGCACATGATCAATATTTCTCCCCAGCGCTATGTGGTTAAAACAGTTTATGCAGAAAGAACTCAAATTCAATTGTTGCTGCCAAGGGTTTTCCAAGTTAAAATGAACGGCGAAAATGTCATTCTTTAAGCAACAGCTCCTGTAAAATCCTAATTGCAATAGTACTCATACGTTTAAAAGTTGGAATAATTTTCAGACAGTAGCATGTGATGGACAATTCTTGCATAAAGAGATGTGTACTATGTTTGATTACTCTTTAGTTATGTAAATGGTCACCAGATAACATATCCAAACAAACTATACTGGACTCAATCTTAACTTCTGCACCTTTCAAAGCATATTATAATTCTGTCATATTCATTTAAAAATGTTTAGTTGAAACTACAATGTTAACGCAAGACTATGCAATGTTGGAGATTCCCTTGTGATTTAGAATAAATGTTGTCTTTTTACTTTCCAGACAAGTACTTTATTCCCTTATATAAAGCCCAAATGGTCAAGACTGGCAGTCATTTACAATATCCGTTAATTCACTCTCCTATACATTTCATCTGCTTTGATATCTAAAGACTCTTGTAACTGTGACTTGCATCACATTTAGACATGACTAAAAACCCTGGAATGTCTGTGGTCACTTTGGCTTGTAGACTGCTAATATGGTCTATTCTCAGCCCAGATGGTTATAAAAGTAGAATGTTCTATTCGGCAGACATCTATATTCTCAAAGGATGGTTTATGTAAAACATTAGGTTAACCAACATCTGTTATTTTGAATAAGGCACATTTCATAGTAAAAGCCTACATTGTAAAAATAGCATCCTCCCAAACTTTGCTTCTCCCTATGCTTTGACATCAAAGACAAAAATGTTAAAATGCACATCCAAATAACGCCCATCAAATGCCTGTTACCTCTTCGTTAGAGGAATTCCTCTGACTTGTTTCCTTACTACATTGTTCTCTGAGAAATATATATTCCAATGCTTCAAATAATTGATAGTCTTTCCATTTGCCCTATGCAAGCGTTTCATTGTTCAATTGTGCTCCCCGGGAAGAAATTTCTCTTCAGCTCACTTCTCACTCACAGTGATAATTATAAATTGATGATCACTTTAACTGACTACACAAGCGGAGTAAAGACTTATTCTGACTGGTCAAAACCAACCTTAATTTTAAAATTCAATTTACACTAATTCATCATTATATTGTTACTTCTGTACTTCGTGAATCTTGATAATACATGAAGTTCTCCAGGTTTGCTTATGATTTTGTCCACACTCTTGCCAACATTTATGCTTCAAGTAAACCCATTAAAACAAAATACTTGGTCAATTATCTAATTCCTGTTCGGGAATCCCGTTTTGTGCAACTGACTGAATGCTTGCTTACTTTCCAACAGTGACTGCACTTCAGATGTATTTTGTTGACTGTGAAGAGCTCTGGATCATCCCGAAGGTGTAGGAGATAATTGTTCCTTCCTTCTAACTTAAAGTCACCACAAGTGTGGAGTTCTAATGCTGTATTGTTCAGTGAAAATAGAAACAAACGATGGAAGCATAACCTTCTTGCAAACAGAAACAATAGGTATTAGGTAAGTGACCAAATATTTTGTTTTAATGATGTTAGTTGAGGCAAATATGTCGGCTAGAATACAGGACAATTCAATATGCACTTTAAATACTGACATGAGAAGTTTTATATCCATCTGAGAGAGCAGACAATGCTTTGGGTTTAATGTCTTACTTGAAACAAACTTATGACCTATTGATTCTGGTGGAAGTGCTACCATTGAGCCAAGTGATAGAACATAGAAGCAAAGACACAGTCTAGACTGTGCAATCAACAGGATAAGGGGTGGCCTTAGGTGGATGCCTGCAGTGTCTATAGTAGGAAAAAAGTAAACTAATACTCAGGACATCTTTTCAACCTACAATTGTAAATTGACCAGGTTAAAATTGAGGACATGACCTACGGTATATAAGGGATAGCTTATTTCTTGGTGGTTTGTCAAGTTGTACACAACAACCTAATTCATCTCTGCCTCTTTCCTTCTTTAACTACCCTGCCTCCATTCTGGAGATAGGCTACCAACTAATGTTCACCAGAAACCAACAGACTCTCACACCTACATCAAATTCCTCCCATCCTGCTTTCCTGGATAGACTCCATTCCATCTCCCTGTTTCCACTGTCCGCTTCAATGAAGCTATTTTCCTGACAGCACTTCTGACATTCACCCCTTTTTCCTCAAATGTGGATTCCCAATTAATGTAGCTGACAAGGTTTTTTCAAATTATCCAATGCCTTTCACATGTCTATACTCTCATCCCTTTCCCTTTCTGCCATCAGTCGTAAAGTGTGATGCTGGAAAAGCACAACAGGTGCAAGGAGCAGGAAGTCGACATTTCAGGCATAAGCCCTTCATTCCTGATGAAGGGTTTTTTTGCCCAAAATGTCGACTCTTGTGCTCCTTGGATGCTGCCTGACCTGTTGCACATTTCCACTGCCACACTTTTCGACTGAATCTCCAGCATTTGCAGCCCTCACTTTCTCCTAGTCACTGAAAATCTTACTGTGAAGCCTCTTCCA
>NC_057715.1:78178422-78200571 GCF_004010195.1 Chiloscyllium plagiosum
CCAGAAATACCCCAACCTTCAATGATGTGAGAGATCAGTACATTAGTGCAAAGGACAAGACTAAAGTATTTGCATTCTACTTCAGCTAGAAATACCAAGGGAATGATCCATTTTAACCTCCTCCTGAGGTCCTGAGCATCACAGATGCCAAATCTTCAACCAATTCAATTCACTTCACATGATATCAAGAAATGGCTGAAAACACTGGATACTTCAAAGGCGAAGGTCCTCGACAACATTCCTGCAATGGTCCTGAAGACTTGTGCACAAGAACTAGTTGTTCCAATACAGCTAGCAGCTAACTGTTGTTGTAGAAAATTACTCAGTATATCCTGTGTACAAGAAGGTGGTCAAATCTAGTCCAGTCAATTACTGTCCTATCAGTCCACTCTCAATTATCAGCAAAGCTATGGAAGGGGGTGATTGACAGTGCAAAGGAACATCCTCTTCACTGATTTTCAACTTGAAGGTTTCACTAGGGCCATTCGGTTCCTAACTTCATTACAATCCTAATGCAAATGTGGACAAAAGAGTTGAAATCAAGGCTGCATTTGATTGAGTATGGAATCAAGGGGCCCTATCAAAACTGAATTGAATAGGAAGTGGTGGGGGGAACACTGCTGGTTGGAGTCATACCTTGCCCCAGGTTTGTGGTTCTCAGAAGTCAGTTATTTCAGAACTATCTCTGCAGAGTTCCTTAGGGTTGTGCCCTAGGCCCATCCATCTTCAGCTGCTTCATCAATGACCTTCCTCTATCACAAGGTCAGAAGTGAGAATGTTTGATAACAACTGCACAATGTTCGGTGCCATTTGCTACTTCTCAGATACTAAAGCAGTTTGCCTCAATGTGCAGTAAGACCTGAACACTGTCAGGCTTGGACTGACAAGTGGGAGGTAACAATCATGCCACATAAATGCCTGACAATGATTATCTTCAAAATGAGAGATTCTAATCAGTGCACCATGATGTTCAATGGTATTGCCATTGTTCAATCCCCTATCAACATTCTGAGGGTTACCAAGGACAGAAACTGAATGAGGTCAATCATACCAATGCTTTGGCTACAAGAGCAGGTCAGAGGCTTGGAATTCTGCAGAGAGCCCCATCTCCCCAGTGTCTGCCCACCATGTACAAGGCATATTTCAGGAGAGTGATCAAATACTCTCTACTTGCCTGGATTGACACAATACAATAACTGGACAGCATCCACGAAAAAGAAGCACACTCAATTAGCACCTCATCTAGTGCCTTTAACATTCATTCCTCCATCATCAATGCATAGTTGAAGCATCTATAGTCATATCACCTGCAAGAGTCTAGTAACAAAAGGCATAGTTTCAGTAAAAGATCACCCAGTTAGGTTTGAGAAGAGAAGTAATTGCTTCTCTCAAAGGATAGTGAATCTGTGCAATAAATGCCAACATTGGCAAAAAATGCTTACATGTCAAACATTGTGGCGCTGGAAAAGTCAGCACATCAGGCAGCATTTGAGGAGCAGGAGAGTCAATGTTTCGGGCATAAGCCCTTCATCAGGGATGCCTGAAACGTCGACTTTCCTGCTCCTTGGATGCTGCTGACCTGTTGTGCTTTTTCCAGTGCCACACTTTTCGACTCTGATCTCCAGCATCTGCAGTCCTCACTTTCTCTTAAAAATGCTTACATCCCAAGAATATTTCTTTTTGAAAAGTGGCAGACACTAAATGAGTATTTTGTATATTCATCACAGAAGATGATACAGGCAAAGTTATAGTGAAAGTGGAAATAGTTGAGGCACTAGTTAGACTAAAGTTTGATAAAGAGGAGGTATTCGAAGGTCTGGCTATACTTAAAAGGTAAGGGACAGACTGGACACATCTGGAGAAGTAATGGATGAAATTGTGATGGTGCTGCCCATAATTTGTCCCTCTTCCTTAGATGCAGGGTTGGAGAATTGCAAGCGTAACACCTTTGTTCAAAGATGGGTATAAATAAAAAAGCCTGCCGATTGCAGGCCTAACAATATAATCTCAATAGTGGTGAGACTAGTTGAAATAGTAAATTAGGACAACATTGATAGCCATTTGGAAAAACATGCATTAATTCAGGAAAACCTGCCTGGATCTATTAAAGGCAAATCATGTTAACGAACATGATTGAGTTTCTCATTAAAGGAAGAGAGTTGCTGAGGGGAATATGGCTGATAATGGCAAATAATGACATCCAAAAGGTATTTCCCTGAAAGGGAAAGTAGAAATTAAGTTACTTATGGATGGAAGGAAAGTATATTTTGGGGTTCTCCAGAGATCAGCACAAGGACTCCTGTAACTCTTGACATATAGTAATGATCCAGATTTGGGTGAACAGGGCAGCACTTCAAAATTTACAAATTACACAAAATTTGGAGGCATTATGAGAAGGATTGTAGAATGGATGGACATATGGCAATTTAGCACAGTTAACTATTAAATGGTACATTTTAGTATGAAGAAAGAGGAGGGTGCAGGTAAAATTTACAAGATTTATAAAGGTTCCACGGATAAAAGTCTACAGTTATGTGAACAAATTGGAGAAGCTGGAATTGATATCCTTTGAGAGATTCGATATAAGAGATGTTCACAATCATGTGGGGTCTGATAGAACAGCTTAAGAGAAACCGTTCCCATTGACAGAAACGTTGAGAACCAGAGGGCATCAACACAGATGAATGGCAAAAAAAACCCATGACAACATGAAGAAAACAGAGGAAATGGTGGAGGCTAGTACAATTATAACATTTAAAAGGCAACTGGATTGGTACATGAATCGGAAGGGTTTGGAGGGATATGGGCCAAGTGCTAGCAAATGGGACTAGATTAGGTTAGGATATCCGGTCAGCATGGACAAATTGGACCGAAGGCTCTGTTTCTATGCTGTACATCTCTATGACTGTAAGTGCTTTGGATCAGAAAATCAATTCTGACTTTCAAAATGGACCTGGATAAGCACTTTGAGAAAAACAGTTGCAGGACAGCAGAGAAAGAGACTAGCAGAGAACTGACCTGGACACAACAGTTGAATGGCCTCCTTCAATGCCACAAACATTCTAATGATTCTAGAACATTCTGCTCATCACTAGCAGAAATGCCAATCTTTCTTTCCACTTTGAAACATAGATAATTCTTGTCTCCATGCTGCAGAAAGGATGTGTGAAACATGAAAGGGTTCAGAAAAGATTTACAAGGATGTTGCCAGTTTTGGAGGGTTTGAGCAATAAGGAAAGGCTGAATGCACTGGTCCATTTTCCCTGGAGCATCAGAGACTGAAGGGTGACCTTATAGAGGTTTATAAAATCACGAGGGGCAAAAGAGAGTCCAAAACTAGAGGACATAAGTTGAAGGCAAGAAGGGAAAGACTTAAAAGGAACCTAAGGGGCATTTTTTTCATGCAAAGGGTGTTACATCTATGGAACAAGCTGCCAGAGGAAGTAGTGAAGGCTGGTACAATTACAAGATTTAAATGGCATCCAGTTAGGAATATGAATAGGAGGGTTTAGAGGGTCAAATGCTGACAAATAGGACTAGATTAATTTAGGATATCTGGTCGGCATGGACGAGTTGGACTGAAGGGTCTGCTTCTGTGCTGTACATCTCTATGACTCTATTGAATATTTCCAAATAGGATTTTTATCATATGTGACACCCAAGCTCACTAATATGATCCTGATAAACAAAACAGCAAATCATTCAATTAGCCAATATGCAGGGTAAACATTTCCACTTTTGGTACAATTGATGGTCAAAGTACAAATTGTTCCTGTCTTGAGAAATGTTATTTCTGAAACTTGCACCCTATTTACATATCCTGAAATGAAATTTGTTAGAAACCACCACAATCAAACATTAATAAAAAAAAAAGTGCTGGAGAAACTCATCAGGTCTGCTGACAGTATTGGACAAGCATATGGACATACATGGAATAGTGTAGGTTAGAGGGGCTTCAGATTGGCATGACAGGTCGGCGCAACATCGAGGGCCGAAGGTCCTGTATTGCGCTGTAATGTTCTGTCTTAGATGGGAAAACAAAGTTAACATTTCAAATCCAATATATCTTAAAAAAAATTAGCACCACATTATTTCAAAGTAATTTTTTGAAAAACTGGTTTGCAATATAAGCTTTCCTGGATATATTAAATTGAGCTGGATATATTAAGCTTGGTGCAATTATATAAATTACAACATAAAATAGGGTTATCACAAATAACAACCATACGAATGACTGTCTAAGTACACGAGTAATCCACTTCTCGTAAGCCAAAAATGCTTAACAGCTAAAGAACCATTTACAAGTTACATTGTTATACAGTTCTCCAAATAAATTTGAAATTAAAGGTTTTAAAACACTAGTATTTGTGCACCTATAAAAATCTGAATTTTAAGGGTTCTAAGTGGTGCAATGAGCTGAAACTTGTAATTATGATTGATTTGAACACCTGGTCAGTTTCAGTGATAGGGCCTGCTTCATACTATTTTTTTCAACTGTAAAATAAAAGAAACTGAATTGCAATAAATGGAATTTGTGCTCAAGTTTCCTTGATCATATATATGTATTTGGTCAAATTTGGGCAAGAAAACTATTGCAATCTAGCAGAAACTCCTGTCACTGATTTTTTACACTGCTCGATATAGTGAACTTATTATTCTGCTTACTATGATTGTAATCAATATTGAGGCTATATTTTAGGATTTTACATTTTGCTAAATTTAAGTCAAGAAAAATATAAAGTACTCAAAAAACAATATTGCCTTAAAAGAACTTTTCTGTGTAGTAATTTCTTGAAGAAATGTGAATAAATTGAACTTATTTGACTGACTTCTGTGTACTTCTAACTCAAAGATTTCAAAAGTGGAAGATGCCAAGATAATCTGTTATGCACAAGTTCTGATATCTAATCAGGAAGCAAACATTGTACTTAAATTGATCATGTCCAGTTGCATTTTTACTTCTGCTTTTATATGCAGTATATTTTCCTCCAATATCAAAAAAATTATAAAAGCAGTTTGGCTTATGAACTATTACATTGCATGTTAATAATAACTTCCCTACATCAAATACAACACTTAATTCTAAATTGACTTTAATTAACATAGGAACACAGTGAATGTTTCCCAGCAGCTTATTTATTTCTAAGCTATCAAATCACAGTGATCCCATCATTAGTCCTGCTTTTTGGGACTGCACACATCTTTCTTCTGTTTACACTTGGCTCATGCATGACTTGGCACAACTCTACATGAAATAATTATACTGTAGTATCCTTTTTCTGGATGACTTGCATGGCAATTTTTCTATAAACACAAGTTAATACAGATTACCAAGACCCTTTTCTGAACTTGACTCAGTTATCCTAAAGTTTTGGGGCAACATTAAACCAAAAAAGCTCACAATTAAGAGATATAATTATGCACTATTTTGTTTTCTTACATATTCCAAACAGGGGACAGTTTTTCTTGATGAAATCTTATTTTCCTTTGAAACCTGCCAATTTAGATTTCCCATTATAAGAGGCCTCTCCAGCAAAACAACTAATTATTTCCATCAGCATGCAGCTGTAACGCAACTTTACTAAATGGCAACTACAAGATATTTTGAACAGGAAAACAATATTAGTATGTGCTAATGGTATTGCAGAAAGAGTCAAAGGAATACCAGTACATGGAATCCAGAAATTACTCAGCAATTCTGTGAAATGCAATATGCACTATAATTTTAATGATTCACTTACGTTTATGTATTAATACCTGAACCTAATGCAAGGAAATACCCCATGTTTGACATTTTAAGAAGCTTAATGATCCAAAAACTCTGCAGAAAGCATTTTTATTCTCAGTTATCCAAATAAGCTGCACATAACTTTATCATTCATTTTAATCAATTTGACAATGAACAGTTTTGTGAAAAATGATTTTTCTCTCCGAAAATTTTGTTACTTTGAGCCATCTTTAAGCTACCTTCTTATGGGTAGAAAATATTTGTGGGTGCAAGGAAAGTACCAAATTCACGCTCAGACTGCCTTATTAGTCTGCAAATTCTGGGGGCTTGGGGAGGGTGGAGGGGGGGCTTAGTGCTAGACTATCAAAACACAATCCAATTCAGTCACATATTGCGAATGCCATTTTGCTATGCTAAAGACAAGCATATTTAATATGGTGATATATTTACTTTTCAAAATGACTTAAACGTACACCAGAAGTGCATTAAAATAATTTTTTAAATATAGTGTGGTCTCAGTGAGAATTTATTTTTCCTTAAGCTCAAACATTGTAATAAAATGTATTCCTACCAAGGGGGACATATCTAGTTCAAAGGGGGATTATAATACATAAACTGATGACCAATTTTTGAACAATTAGAGTACTACTCCAACTGGTTACTTTAGTGTAGTAGACAGAAGCAGAATTGAAAACAATTAGTAATCATTTTCTGATTACCTGTTTGAAAGAATCACATTATATCAAATAAAAGCTTGTAAATTCTGTTTTTTGATTGAACTCTTTCTGGAGTAAGGTACCTTCCAAAAAAAAGACTCCCTTTTCTCAGTTAACACATCACTTTTGAAGTTAAAAGGCACTTTAATGAAGTTCATTGTACTTCATTGGCTGTAAAGTGCTTGGAGATATCCGGTTGTCATAAAAGCAATATATAATTCTATGCTTATTATAGTTTTTAATCTGTCTTTTGAACCCTAAGAGTATTGAAATTTCAAGAATAATCCAGAAGTCAAAATGCAATTAGATATTCACCCCTCCAAAAAGACAATATTTCATACTTCGAAAAGTGAAATTTAGTACTCAAAGATTATGGGCCTATAACTTTTTTCCATACCAGTTCACTGTTGTTGAATTATCTTTAGGCTGTCTTTGGTACATTAATACCACTATGTAATTGTACGAATTATGACAAAGTCAATATACTTTAATGAGATGCACTGTGCTGCATATAGATAGCTATAGCACATTCATGTGCTATTTCAGCACTGTGAGCTTATTTACCAGCATAATACTCAAAAAAGCCTTTGATATTTGGAGTAAATCACTATATCATGGCGATATAGATGTACCACCGGTGTCTGAATCTCTGCATTTTGAACTCATGAACCTACCAACTCCGTCAGTTGAGTTCAGTCACAATGACACGATGCATACTCAAACTGAATTTTAAGTGGCCATGGGTTTCACTTTAGACCCAACACTTGATAACATCTTTGTTGCACCATAAGAAGCACATCTTTAATAGAATGACGTCCTGACCCTGTTATGGAGGTGACACATTTGTGATGTTTGATACTGCAGCTGGACGAAAGAATTTTTTTTACATGACTTAATAAACCCCACCCTCACACAAATTTACCATTGAACTGGTGCAATCAAGCAAATTCATTTTACTCAATATATTAGTTGAGAAGTCTGCTACAGGGCTCTCAAGACTTACAGTACATAATTATTATGTTCACTGGTCAATACACACGTTGGGAATTCCCTCAGTTCCATGCGGACCAAGACTGATTTTATTGGTAACCTTGTACAGTTTCCTAGCCATCTGTTCACTGTGTAAGCCTGATACGGAGACACAGCATATTAACACCATGCTGCATGATAAGGATGCCCTGATCAAATCATTGATCACTGTATATCATGAAAACTCATGGCCTATGTCCATTGCTTTTGGCTGCGTACAGTACCTAGTCTACCTCAGATTGTTCTTGCTGTGTCTATGTCAATGATGGTCCAACCAAGCACCATCATCTTAGCTGTATAAAACAATGTCTCTTTACTTGTCTGCTCCTTGCCTCTCAAAAGTAGTATCCATGTAATAAGTCGACCCCATAAATTTAAATTTTAAAAATTGTTAAAAAAATTAGACTTTTACAAGTATGTAGGGTGGATCAAGTAGCTCTTACTTGACATATCCATATTTGAAAAGACAAAATTCATAAATCATGCCAATCATAAGTTAAGTGATTCAATTTCACACATGCCATTATTACTTTACTGGCAATCTAGTGATAACATTCTTGTATCATGTGCCACTTACACTTTCTCAGCAGACAGAAATAACTGGCTCCCAAGCTCATTACTGGAAGAAACAGTTAGAAAGGTCTCTGCTCTGGGGGGATCCAAGATGGTGGCGATCTGATAGGTCTGCCCTGCTGAGATCTGCACCACAACTCAGGTAAAGTGGTGCTTTTACCCTCTCCATCCAAGTTATTTCAGAAAAATCCGATAATTAAACATTGGTGGAATCATTTTGTTTTAGTAAGGGAAGATGAGTAAAAGTAAAGGTTTGGGTAACTCCCAACACACAGGACATTCCCTAGCAGCATTGGACACGTCTGTGACTGTGACCACAGCTTCAACCTCCTCTGCAACTCTGCTGGAATCACTTAACCAACAGAACTTGGCTGCAGAGTTCATGAAGCTCCGGGAGATGATCAAGGCATCGATCCAGGAGAGTTGCACCAGGCTGGAACTCAGCTCGGCCGTGCTGCACAAACAGGAGCAGGAGCTGGAAGGGCTCAGAAAGCGAATGGAGGAGATTGAACGGCAGACTGCAGCATCGGAGACCGTGATCGAGTCCTTGACGAAACGGATGCAGGCCCTCGAGAAGCAGATCCGGGCCCTAAATAGAGCAGGTCAGAGGTCAAAAACAGAAGTCAGAGGAAGAATATCTGGGTTGTCGGGCTGCCGCAGGGTGTGGAAAGTGGGAAGCTAATAAGTTTTTTTGAAGACTGGCTGCTGTGATTTCTTGGTTGGCAGGCTGAGGCAGGCTCGGTGAAGGTCGAGAGTTCACTGGATGCGGTGCTCAGGCCTGGTTCGGACCAGCACTCCCGCCCGGTCCTAATGTGATTTCAATGCTGCAGGGACAAGCAAAGAGTAATGGAAGCTTCCAGAATGCAGGGGAAGGATCCACAAGCCTTAATTTACAAAGGATCCAAGGTAATGTTCTGCTCGGACTTTTCTGCGGCTGTGATCCATAAAAGGAAGTTCTTTGATGTGGTGAAGGGAAGACTGAGGCTCTGATGTACTCAGTATCTCTTAAGATAGCAAGCGGTGCTTCGTTTTACTTATGATGGGTCTGTACGCTCATTTTATTCTTCGGAAAAAGCAAAAACATTTTGGACACTTCAAAATAGACTGAATGGTCTAAAGAATATGGACAATATGTTTTTTTTTTATTTTGTATTGCTCTACTTTTCTGAAAGCAAGTGTTGTTGGATTTTTTCCAATGTTAATTGGGGTTAATGTATAATTGGGGATGGGTAGAGTGCTCATTTTTAACTTCTTTGCTAATATTACATTTTTTTCTTTCTTTTGCTTGAGTTTGGGGTGCAGCTCAAGTTCAAAGAAGTCATGGAGGTATATGGGAGATTTGTAAGCACCCCCCGCCCCTGTGGGCAGGAGGTAGAGTCCCCCATTAACTGACTTTTGTATTTTGTATTTGGTTTAGTTTGTTAGTTTTTTGTAGATGTAATTTTTGAAACTTTTGTTAGTTTGTTAGGTGTAGCTGTTTTGGTGTGTGTACGTTTAGGCTTATTGAGTCTATTTTCATTTATTCTCAGTGATTTGTAATTTGAATACTTCCTCTTGGGAGTTCAAAGTTTGTTGTAGAGGGTCATGACTAATTGTGGTCTCAAATGGTGTACTTGGAACATTAAAGGGAGTCACTCACTGGTCAAGACGAAAAACGTACTCTCGAGTCCCAAAAAGGAGGGTTGATACTGCCCCGCTGCAGGGAACTCACTTGATGATAAGGAATATCTGAAATTACGGCAGGGTGGGTTTGATTGGGTGTTTTTCTCATCCTTCAATACTAAGAGTAGTGAAGTGGCCATACTCGTTTGGAAGAATTTCCCATTTAAATTACTAGATCATATTAAAGATGAGTATGGGCGGTTCATAATACTTAAAGGCTCAATATATGATGAAGGGTATGGTATTTTGAATGTTTATTGTTCCCGGCGCACCCCTTTAAATTTCTGATAGAGGCATTCTCCAAATTGATCGCCCTTGCGTCACAACATATTATTATAGGGAGGAAGTTTTAATTGTCTCATGGATCCCATGGTGGATAGAATGCCTAAATGCCCCCTAAAACTTTCTCTGCAATCTAAGCAACTAGTTGATTTATGTATGGAATTGGGACTGGTGGATGTTTGGAGGCATCTGTACCCTATGGGTAGGGACTTCATGTTTTTCTAATCTGCACAAGTGTCAATACTAGGATTGATCATTTCCTAGCCCCCGCATTTTGTTTGGATTTGGTGATATCCTGCACAATTGGGAATATCACCATTTCTAATTACGCAGCAGCATATTTCATTGTCAAGATTAAGGGCAATGTAGCAGGTTCACGGCACTGGCAAATGGACTCCTTTATTCTCATGGACAGTAAGTTCATCAAGTATTTTTCTCATGAGTTTAAAGCATTCGGATACGGCTAGTAACCAGTCTATTTTCTGGGTGACTGCTAAGGCTTTTGCTAGGGGGATAATTATCTCTTACTCTGCCAGCCGGAAGTGACAGAAGGGAGAGCAGCAGTGCCTGCTCAAAGCATGACTAAAGACAGCTGAGACAGCATATTTTGACAGGCCACTGGTGGCCAAGTTGCAGCGGGTCCCAGCTCTTCGGTCCACTTTGAATTCCATGCAGTGGGGAGGGAACTTTCCTTTGTGAAACAAAAGATGTTTGAGCATGGCGATAGGCTGGGCAAATATTTGGCATATCTGGCTAGGAGAAAGAACGGCCCCCTCCAATCTACTAGCTCAATCAGGGAAGAGACTGGAACTCTTGTGATTCTAAAAAGATCAAGCTGCATTTTGGAGATTTTACTCCGAATTATACCAGTTGGAAGGCTGTGAGGACAGATGGGCTAAGATGGAATCCTTTTTTTAGGAACCTGGATCTTCTAAGAGTCTAAACAGGAGTCTCTCTTTTAACAGTGCAAGAGATACAAGAGGCAGTGAAGCAGCTTCAAAATGAAAAGGCGCCCAGCCCTGATGGTCTGAGTGAATTCTACAAAGAATTCATAAATATATTGTCAGCGCTGATGCTGAACATGTACAATAACATCATGATTGCCTCCCGCCATCCATGAGAGGGGATGATATCTCCCTCATTCGTAAGAAAAGGAAGATCCTGGAGGACTGTGCTTCTTACAGGCCCATCTTGCTTTTAAATTCTGATTTTAAAATTTTGTCTAAGAGTCTCACATTAAGGCTGGAAACAGTGTTGTCTTCCATTGTCAAAGAAGACCAGATAGGTTTTACAAAGGACCGCAAATCTTCCAACAATGTTAGGAGATTACTTAATGTGGTCCAAGCGTGTCAGCAGTGATCGATTCAGGGACTGCTAATCTCTTTAGATGCAGAGAAGGCATTTGACCAATTGGAGTGGCCATATCTTTTTTCACCCTGGAACGGTTTGGTCTCGGTGAAGACTTTATTAGGTGGGTAAGGGTCCTAAAAAGTGATCCTCTAGCTGCAGTTCTCACCAATGGAGTGAGATCCAGAAATTTTGGAATCTGTAGGGGCAGTTGGCAAGGTTGTCCCCTCTCATCTCTACTTTTTACATTGGTGATTGAACTGCTGGCAAGGCTATCTGTAGGAACCCTAACATAACTACCCCAGAAGTGGAATCAAAGACACCTAAGATCACGCAGATGATGTTATCTTTCTGTCAAATCCAGTAGTTTCTGTATCCCATTTGATATAATATATTAATTTATTTTGTTCCTTTTCGGGCTATAAGATTAATTTTTCCAAATCGGAGACTATGCCTGTGGGGAGTCTTGGGGGAATATCTGATGCTGAGGGTGAGTCATGGTTTCCCTTTAGGTGGTCACAGCAGGGTTTTCTTTATTTAGGTATTTTTGTTACTCCTGTCTTTGCTCAATTATTTAAGGCTAATTTGACCCACTTGCTTGACAAGATTAAGCAAGATCTTCAGCAATGGGAGACTCTTCCAATCTACTGGTTAGCCCAAGTAGCCCTCATTAAAATGAATGTCCTTCCTCGTTTGCTATATCATATGTGAATACTTCCCTTGATTTTTCCCAGGCAAATATTTAAGAGACTTAATGGCTGGTTTAGTTCTTTTATCTTGCACCTCGGGCGGCCCCTTATTAAGCTCGGTAAATTGCAATTGCCCCAAGAGCTTAGGGGAGTGGACCTCCCAGCTATTAAAAGATATCAATTAAGCTCCCTTTTATCTTTTGTGAGCAACTGGGCTTGTGAGGACCTGGCGTCAATATGGTTGGATATTGAGGCCTCCCAAGCAAAGTGTCCCCTTATCAGCCTGTTGTTCTTAGATAAAATGAGGACAGCTGTGGAGTAATATCGTAATCCAATAATTATTAATACTGATAAAACGTGGAGGGCAATGTGGCAGTGAGGGTACTATATCTAAACCTTCTTTCTTACCCCTATAGCTGATATGCCAAGGTTCCAGCCAGGGATAATGGACCACAGGTTCAAACCCTGGGCAGCTAAGGGAGTTTCCTGTTTGGAATGACTTATTTGAGGGCAAAATATTGATATCCTTTAACCAAATAAGCTGCAAGTATGGATTATCTACCTTTTTCATTTTTTTCACATTAGGGACTTGATTGAAAAAGGAACCACGCTCTCGACCGACTCTTACAGACCCGATACAGAGAAGAGGGTGGTACATGCCAAATGCACTCTCTCAGTTAGTACTCTTTATCATCTATTAGGGGATGGTCCCTCAGATGATATTGAGCGACAATGTGAGATCTGAGAGAGTTGAGATTTCCTCTGAGACATGGGAGGATATCTGTGGAAGTGTGAGTAAGATTTCAGTCTGTAATAGGACCCATGCCATGCAGCTGAAGATTCTTCATTGGGTCCATCTGGCCCCAGACTATCTCTTGAAATTTAAGGTGGAGTATCCTCAGTGTGCCCCGAGTGTAAAATAAGTACTGGTACTCTCACTCACTGTCTGTGGTCCTGCTACAAGCTTTGTACATACAGGAGTGCTGTGGCAGAAATAATACAGAGGTTCTTGGGGACCAAAGTTAAGATGGACCCGATTTCTCTTCTCCTGGGCCTGCCCAATTTATCTTCTTTAGACTGGAGTAATGCCAGATGATTGGAGGCTGGCAAATGTTATTCCCCTGTTCAAGAAAAGGAATAGGGATAATCCTGGGAACTACAGGCCATTCAGTCTTACGTCAGTGGTGGGCAAAGTATTATAGGGGATTCTGAGAGACAGGATTTATGATTACTTGGAAAACTATAGTTTCATTAGAGATAGTCAGCATGGGAGCAGGTCATGCCTCACAAGCCTTATTGAATTCTTTGAGAATGTGACAAAACATATTGATGAAGGTGGATGTAATGTACATGGATTTTAGCAAGGCCTTTGGTTAGGTTCCCCATGGTATGCTCATTCAGAAAGTAAGGAGGCATGGGATACAGGTAAATTTGGCTGTCTGGACACAGAATTGGCTGGCCCATAGAAGTCAGAGGATGGTAGTGAATGGAGAAAATTCTGCCTGGAGCTCGGTGACCAGTGGCGTTCTGCGGGGATCTGTTCTGGGACCTCTGCTCATTGTGATTTTAAAAATGACTTAGATGAGAAAGTGGAAGGGGCGATTAGTAAGTTTGCTGATGACACGAAGGTTGGTGGAGTGGTGGATAGTGTAGAGGGCTGTTGTAGGTTGCAACAGGACATTGACAGGATGTAGAACTGTGGCAGATGGAGTGTAACCTGGAAAAGTGTCAAGTGACTGACTTTGGAAGGCAGAATTTAAATGCAGGATACAGGGTTAAAGGCAGCATTCTTGGCAGTTTGGAGAAACAGAGGGATCTTGGGCTCCATGTCTACAGATCCCTCAAAGTTGCCACCTAAGTTGATAGGGTTAAGAAGGCGTATGGTGTGTTGACTTTCATTAGTGGGGGATTAAGGTTAAGAGCCTTGAGGTTATGCTGCAGCTCTATAGAGTCCTGGTTAGACCACACTTGGAATATTGGGTTCAATTCTGGTCACCTCATTATCATTCTGGAAGGTTTAGAGAAGGTGTGGAGGAGATTTACCAGGATGCTGCCTGGACTGGAGGGCATGTCTTATGAAGAATGGTTGAGGGAGCTAGGGCTTTTCTCATGAGACCGAAGAAGGGTGAGAGGTGACTTGACATAGAGGTGTGCAAGATGATGAGACATAGATAGAGCGAATAGTCAGACTTTTCCCCAGGGCAGAAATGGCTATCACAAGCTATTTGTGGGCGGCACGGTGGCACAGTGGTAAGCACTGCTGCCTCACAGCGCCAGAGACCCGGGTTCAATTCCCGCCTCAGGTGACTGACTGTGTGGAGTTTGCACATTCTCCCCGTGTCTGCGTGGGTTTCCTCCGGGTGCTCCGGTTTCCTCCCAGAGTCCAAAAATGTGCAGGTTAGGTGAATTGGCCACGCTAAATTGCCTGTAGTGTTAGGTGCAGGGATAAATGTAGGGGAATGGGTCTGGGTGGGTGCGCTTCGGTGATTGGAGGAATATTCAGGGGAGATGTCAGTGTTTAGTTGGTTACACAGAAAGTGGTGGGTGCGTGGAATGCACTGCCAGCATTGGTAATACAGCCAGATACATTAGGGACACTTAAGTGTCTCTTGGATAGGCACATGGATGATAGTAAATTGAAGGGTATGTAGGTTAGATTGATCTTAGAGTAGGATAAAAGGTCGGCACAACATCAAGAGCCGAACGGTCTTTACTGTGCTGTACTGTTCTGTGTTCTATGTATAACCCAACATAATAATTTTGTGATTGAGCTTTCACCAAATCTTCAGTTCTTTCCCTGTCCTTTCTGAGCATTCATCCACTACTACAGAGAACAGAATCAAGATACAGCAGCATATTGATGATGTTATTGGACTTTTGGTCTAGTCAACTCCAACCAGCCCATTTTTTTCTTTTTTTCATTCACTCATGAGATGTAAACACCACTGGCTGGGCCAGCATTCATTGCCCATCCCTGGTTTCTCCTGAGAAAATAGTGGTGCACTGCCTTCTTGAACTGCTGCAGTCCACATGCTGTAGGTTGACCCACAATACCTTTACGGAGGGAATTCCAGGATTTTGACCCAGTGACAGTGAAGGATCGGTGATATATTTCTGAGTCAGAATGGTGAGTGGCTTGGAGGAGAACTTGCAGGTGTTGATGTTCCCATCTATCTACTGCCCTTGCCCTTCTAGACGGAAATGGCTACGGATTTGGAAGATGCTGTCCATGATCCTTCGTAAATTTCTGTGGTGCATCTCCTAGATAGTACATAATCTTGCCACTAGTGTCGGTGGTAGAAGGAGTGGATATGGTGCCAATCAAGTAGACTGCTTTTGTCCTCAATGGTGTCAAGCTTATTGAATGTTGTCGCAGCTGTACCCATCCAGGCTAGTGGGGAGTATTCTATTATATTCCCGACTGATGCCTTATAGGTGGTGGACAGACTTTGAGGACATTCCACAGTTTTCCTAGCTTCTGACCTGTTCTTGTAGCCACCGCGTTTATGGGTCATTGTTAATTCCAATATTGACAGTGATGCTAACACCATTGAAAGTCAAAGGGTAGACATTGATAGAAAAGTACAGTATGGAAGCAGACCACTCCGCCCATTGATCCCGCATGGTCCCTCCAAACACCATTCTACACCCTACCCTGTTCCTGTAACCCTGCAGCTCCCATGTTCAATCCACCTATCCTCCATGTCTTTAGGCCATGGGACAAAATCAAAGCACCCAGAGTAAACCCATGTAGACACAGGGAAAATGTGCAAACTCTACACAGATGGTAATCCAAGGCAGGAATTGAACCTGGGTCCTTGGCACTGTGAGGTAACAGTCCAAACGACTGAGCCACATGCCACCCATAAGATTGTGTCCTATTGGAGATGGTCATTACCTGGCATTTGTGTGCCACAAATGTTACTTGCCACTTGTTAGCCTAAGCCTGGATATTGCCCAGATCTTGTTGCATTTGAACATGGACTGCTTCAATATCTGAGGAGTCACGAATGGTGCTGAACATTGCATAATCATTGATGATCATCCTCATTTCTGACCTTATAATGAAGGGAAGGTAATTGATGAAGCAGCTGAAGATGTTTGGGCCTAGGACACTACCTGAGGAACTCCTGCGGAGACGTCCTGAAGCTGAGATGACTGACCTCCAACAACCACACCATCTTCCTGGATGCTAGATGGATTCCAAGTTTGCTAAGAAGAGAGTTTGCCCCCTGATATCCATTGATTCCAGTTTTGCCAAGGCTTTTCAATGCTACAGTAATTTGAATGTGGCCTTATATCAATGACTGTCACTCTCACGCACCTCAGGACTCGAGTTCTTTTGTCCATGTTTGAACCAAGGCTGTAACGAGATCAGGAGCTGATTGACCATGGCAGAACCTAAAGGTTATTACCTTTGCTCAATTGCAAAGCTGTTATATCTGATACAAGCTTCTCCTTCTCAAAGTGCAGGGTGAATTCTATCATGGTCACCAGCATACCTGAATTTCAAGACAGTCAGGGGCAGAAGTGAGTGTAGTTGCCAAGACTAAGGAAGAAGTGCTGAAATTCTGAAGGTGGACAAATCACCCAGAATGGAACCCCAGGGTTTTATTGTGGAGGTGTTGGTGGTGATCTTTCAGGATTCTCTGCAGTCAGGGAGGGTATCAGAAGATGGGAAAGCCAATTAGCCTGACCTTGGACATTAAGATTTTCGAGTCCGTTATGAGGACTTGGAAATGCATGGTGAAATAGGGATGAGTCAGCACAGCTTTGTCAAGGGAAGAAAGTGAGGTCGGCAGATGCTGGAGTCGAGAATGTGTTGCTGGAAAAGCACAGCAGGTCAGGAAATCGACGTTTCAGGCAAGAGCCTGATTCCTGATGAAGCGCTCTGGCTCAAAATGTCGATTCTCCTGCTCCTCGGATGCTGCCTGACCTGCTGTGCTTTTCCAGCAATACACTCTCGACTTTGTCAAGGGGAAGTCATGCCTGACAAATCTGGTAGAATTCTTTGAGGAGGTAACAAGCAAGTTAAGCAAAGAAGACTCAGTGGATGTAAATGTAATAATTAGATTTCCAGAAGGCCTTTGACAAGGTGCTGCACTGGAAGCTGCTAAATTAGATGTGAATCCATGGTAGGGGCAAGGTACTGGCATGTGTAGAGGACCACATGACATGAATATAGATTTCATCAGTTTCCTCATTTTCCCTCCCCTCACCTTATCCCAGTTCCAACCTTCCAACTCGGCACCACCTTAATGACCTGTCCTACCTGTCCATCTTCTTTCTGACCTATCACTCCACCCTCCTCTCTGACCTATCACCATTACCCCTACCTCCATCTACCTATCGCACTCTCAGCTACCTTCCCCCCAGCCTCATCCCCACTTTCATTTATCTCTCCACCCCCTCAGCTCACAAGTCTCATTCCTGATGAAGGGCTCTTGCCCAGAACATCAATTCATGTGCTCTTTGGATGCTACCTGATCTGCTGTGCTTTTCCAGCACCACACTCTTGACTCTGATCTCCAGCATCTACAGTCCTCACTTTCTCCTACATATAGAGGATTGACTGACAGAAGGCAAAAAGCAGGGATGAAGGTCTTTTTTTGAGAATAGCAGCCTCTGTCTAGTGGAATTTTGCAGGAGTCAGTGTTGAGACCATAACTATTCATGTTATACATTAACGGTCTACACAAAGTAACTGAGGGCATTGCTGCCAAGTTTGCAGATGATATAAAGATAAGGGGAGATACAGACAGTTTTGAGGAGGTGGAGATGGTGAGGAAAGGATTGGAGATGCCCAGACAATGGGCAAGGAACTGGCAAATGGAACACAATGTGGGAAAGTATGAGGTTATGCACTTTGGTAGGAAGACTCAAGGCATAGACTATTTTTTTAAATGGGGAAAGGCTTTGGCATTCTGAAGAACAAAGGGATATGAGAACCCTACTTCATTATTCTCTTAAGGTTAATTAACGTGCAGATTCATTTGGCAGTTAGGAAGGCAAATACAATATAAGCATTCATTTCTAGAACGCAAGAGCAGGGATGTACTGCTGAGGTTTTATCAGACTCTGGTCAAATTGCTTTTGGAATATCGTGAGCAATTTTAGGTTCCGTTTCTAAGGAAAGATATGCTGATTTGCAGTTTGTCCAGAAAAAGTTCATAAGAATGATCACGGAGTAGTTGAGGACTCTGGGTCTGTATTCAATGAAGTTTGAAGGATAAGGGGGGAATCTGATTGAATCTTGACAGAATACTGAGAGGCCTAGATAGAGTGGATGTGGAAAAGATGTTTCCACAAGGAGAAGAGACTAGAATCCCAGAACACAGACTCAGATTAAAGGTATGGTCCTTTAGAACTGAGATGAGGAGGAATGTCTCCATCCAGAGGGTGATGAATCTGTGGAATTCATTGCCACCGAATATTATGGAGGACAAGTCATTCAATGTATTAAGGACAGAGATAAATAGGTTCTTGATTCGTAAGGGGATCAAAAGTTATGGGGTGAAGGCAGGATAATGGGCTTGAGAAAAGTATCAGCCTTGATCAAATGGCAAAGAAGACTCGATGGACCGATTGGCCTAATTTGGTCCTATATCTTTTGGTCTTTTTGAAAGTCATACTTTTCAGCAAGCAGTTACAATTCATTCATCGTCTTCAGATGATACGGCATGGTGGGGTGGCATGGTGGCTCAATGGTTAGCCCTGCTGCCTCACAGTGCTGGGACCCAAATTTCCATCCTCAGGTGATTGTCTGTATGAAGTTTTCACATTCTCCCTATGTCTACACGAATCTCCTCCCACAGTCCAAAGATGTGCAGATTAGATGAGTTAGCCATGGGAAATACAGGGTTACAGGAGTGTTCAGAGGGTCAGTGTGAGGGTCAAAAGGGATGCTTCCACACAACAGACATTTTATGATTCAGTCAGTGAATTATTGATAAACAATCTGGAATGGATCTCTAAATGCACAAGTTTGGTATGTGGATGATTGTCTGGCTTGGCAAGGCACAGATTCACAACTTGAGCTGTTCCTCAAGGAACATCTTTGTGAAGAAAGTGGCCACATTTTCCCTGACCCATTCATAAATAGGAAATGTTGAAACCTGGGACTTCACCATTCAGGTCAGTTACCAGATTTTGGCTGAAGTTTTAAGTCAATCAGGATGTGTGCAACCAAAAAGTGGAGTTTTTGTCTTTTTGCAGAGAGTGGAGAATATATCAGTAGGAACCATAAGATATCAGATGAACATGTGCAATTGTTTTGAGGCTGTGTGTCAATGGAAATGCTTTACTGAGTTATTTTCAATTACTCATTCTGGTTTCATTCAGCAAGTGAGGAATCAAATGACATTTTGTTTAATTGCAGTTGATTGTAGAGCATTTTCTGTCGGGAAGGAGTGACTGGCTAGGCCAAAAGTAAAGTTTATAGTTTTATGGCTGTTTTATGGCTCAGATTAACGTAAACTGAGTCTAACACATGAGCATGCTTTGAGGTAAAATACTCCTATTCAAAGACATAGCTAGGCTTTAAAATATTAATTTAAAGTATGAAATAGACCTTTGTGTATATGTATTGTTATTTTGTGCTTTAATCTGTTTTAGGTATCAATGATTATTGTGAAGTCACAAATTGTTTTTGTAATTAAAGGATATTGGTAGCTTTGAAGAACTTACACATGCATCAATTTGGACATTTGGGATGACAGTTAATGTCTTGGAGGTGACACTACACACTCTAAGCATTAACCATTTACTGGTACTACCTTATCTTGGTAAAGATCAATGGAGTTGGTCAGCTAAGAGGGACAAATTGTTACATAAACAAATCTTCAAAATTATTGACATGGGACAGAATTAGACAGGGGGAAGCAACACCATTAATATTGCCATTACTTCTAAAGTAAGAAATTAGGAATTAGGCGTAGAGTAGCTAACCGAATCTAAAATTGTCTATGAACTGTTCATGCACTAATAAAGCCAATGAGAGTTCAACATGCCTCTAATTATTCAAGAGGTAGTGGCCAGCATGAATTATTAAAGGCCTAGGTTTTTAGTGATGAAAAATGGAAGACTAAAGACAGAAGAACTTCAGTCATCAGAACAGAACAGGAATTCAATGCCCAAAAGATATTGTGAACTGGTGGCCCAATGCAGGTAACCACTGTTTTTATTAAGTATCATTCCTTTTGGACTTGTTATGATAAACTTTTTTAATTCTGTAAAACTTGTGAAAACATATTTAAATCTGGAATGAGTCTTGTGACTAAAGAGGACTATTAAACTTTAGCAACAAGCACAGAAAATGTTGGTAAAGCTCAGTAGGTCTGGCAATATATGTGGAGATATATATGTATTGTCTCGAAGCCAAAATAACTCTTCTTTGGAACAGAAAGAGGTTGGAAATGTTTTTTACACTTTTGACAAAGACAGAGGATGAGCGAAGAGAACAGATGGTATGGAGGCCCACTACAGAAGAAACAGGTTGCTAACTGGGATGAGGGGGAAATAGAGATGTAAAATGGGTATAAATTTAAGATATGAAGGGAGAAAATTGGTCCTCTCTGTTGACAGCAAACGTAAATAAATGAAACAAGCAATCAGGCTCTGAAGGAGAAGGCAGGCCCTGTAGTTGTAGAGTTCAATATAGAGTCCTAGAGGCTGCAAAGTGCCTAAGCAGAAAATGAAATATTGTTCCTCAAGACGGTATTGTCTTTCACTGGAACATTGCAGCAGGCCACAACAAAATGTTAGCATGACAGCAAGGTGATTTATTGAAATGGCAAGCAACTGGAAGGTTGGAGTAATTCTCACAGAATGGAGGTGTTCCACAAAGCAGTCAGCCAATCTGTGTTTGGTCTTGCCAAAGCAAGGGAGATCAAATAGTGACCAATAAATATAATTGGCTACAATGAAAGTAAGTAAAATGCTGCTTCACCAAGATGTGTCTGGTGTCTTGAATGGCGAGGAGGAGGTGGTTAATGGTCACGTGGTGCATCCTCTGCAATTACATGCATAGTGGAGTGAGAAAATTTCGAAGTGATAAGGAGTGAATTATATGGTGTCACAAGGGGAACCCCATGTCTTCACTTGCCCTCCCCTGTACTGTCAGCACTTTGCAGTGACTATTCCCTCCATGACACTCTGATCCATTCGTCCATCACTACTAGCACTTTCTCACTGCCCATGACACCTTCACATGTAATCACAAGAAGTGTAACACTTACATATTCACCTCCTCCCTCCTTACTGTCCATGGTCCCAAACACACCTTCCATATGAAGCAATGCTTTACTTGTACTTCTTTCAAACTAGTCTACTGTATGCACAATGTGATCTCCTTTACATTGGAGAGACCAAATGCAGGTAGACTTAGAGGTTTGTGGAACACCTCCACTCAGTCCATAGAAATGACTCTGACTTTCCATTTGCTTGCCATTTTAATAAAGCACTTTGCTCAAATGCTAATATTCCTATTCTGGGCCTACCATCATACTTCTTTCTCACTACTTCATTCAGTTACTCATTTACTCATTGGAGCGCAGAGCTGGTCGGGAAGGTAAGTGATTGATATATAAAGAACTTACCTTTACTTCTTTCCACTACTTCATTCAGTTACTCATTTACTCATTGGAGCGCAGAGCTGGTCG
This sequence comes from Chiloscyllium plagiosum, assembly GCF_004010195.1. Classification (NCBI taxonomy): domain Eukaryota; kingdom Metazoa; phylum Chordata; class Chondrichthyes; order Orectolobiformes; family Hemiscylliidae; genus Chiloscyllium; species Chiloscyllium plagiosum. The sequence goes on from NC_057715.1 coordinate 78,200,108, forward strand.
GGAAGGTAAGTGATTGATATATAAAGAACTTACCTCAACGCCAACGGTCTTTTCACAGCAGAGAGCGGCACGAGCTGGGCGGAAGTGAGGTTGGAGCGCAGAGCTGGTCGGGAAGGTAAGTGATTGATAATTGAGTGGGTGTGTTCTAGACCCCAGGCCCTACATAGTAGGGCCTCCCTCCCATCCTCCTCCTCTAACCTAATTTTAAAGTCCACAGGTAAGCTACTCAGTGTTCTTGTTTTGGAGACGAGGTGTAGAATAATGGCAGCGCAGGCAGTGGAATGTTCCTCCTGCAGGATGTTTGAGGTAGGGGTGACCACCGATACTCCTGCCGACTTCATCTGCAGAAAATGCAGTCAGATCCTGCTCCTCACAGAACGAGTTAGGGAACTGGAACTGCAGTTGGATGAACTGAGGATTATTCGAGAGGCTAAGAGGGTGATAGATAGAAGCTACAGGAACAT